>NC_091826.1:20870000-21170000 GCF_038994185.2 Dermacentor albipictus
TCGAGCAACGTCACAGCCGCAAAGCTACCATGGAGGGCACAGAAGTGTTGAAGTACGATGTCGCCTAAATGCTACGATGCTTTTATGCGGCTTTGAGTCTGCACGCCGCGCGTCAGTAGCCCGCTTGACAAATTTGCATGGCGTTCATTTTTCGGGAAATAGCAGAAACGCGCTGTACCGTACCTTGAACTTGAATTTATGCAGTTTATCCGTAACCGCGGTCGTTCACATGTCTAGCTGGGGTGCCTCGGGGTAGCGCGCATCGAGGCAGCCAAATAGTAGCATTCCCTCGATCGCCTTCTCGCGTCGTGTTTTTCATCTCCCTCCTCTTCCCATGTATGCGAGTTGTAAGAGAAGAGTGCCGAGAGTTTCGTGGTTCCATTGGTTCTACTCATTCTCTGCCTGTCCTCCCTACCTCCTGTCTAGCATTCTATATACCTCCCCTCTGGACAGCTGCACGTTAGCAGAAAGGTAAGCGCTGCAGTTTCTTCAATGCGTTTGCGGGAGGTGATGGATAACTGCAGCCGTCAAGAGGGCATTGTGCACATCCGACGCGGTGCAGAGGTCCAAGCGAGTTTATCACGTTGTCTGTCCTCTATGCCACGCTCCTGTCACGCTCTGAGCCACCCCCCGACGCAGCGTGCAAGGAGGCAGCAGCAGCGCAAAAGCCGGAGGAAGAGTCAAAGAAAGCTTCGCTTTAGAATAGATTGAAATAGTTTTACCTCATAGGGCACCAGGCTAAACAACTTTAGTAATTGTAGTAATCCTTGCGTCGCTGTGTGAGCCTGCAGCGCACGAGGACACGGTCCTAAAGCCTTTGCCCAAGAAGAAGTGGTTTAGAATCTGGCCGCTTTAACGCGTAGTCTGAAGGGCGAGCCAGGACATAAAAACAAGACGTGTCTGACTGTCTCTGCGCAGCTGCACAAGTATAGCGCACGGATGCATTCCCCAGTGAAACGAAAAATGAGTAAACTTTCGTAAAAGTCACTCATAGCCAGAGGCGGCAAAGTTGAATAGCAGTGGGAAAGGCTCCATGGCATTTGCAACTGCAGTAACTGTAAAGACGATGGACGACCATCTGAACTCGCATTTTATTGAGATAGCAGTTACATGGAACCTCGATGCGCATTCACACCGCTGTCATTGTCGTCGCGGCCGCCGCCGCCGCCGTGCTGCCACGGTATCGACGCGCTTGCACAGCCCGCGCTTGAAGAAGGGTTACAAGGCGCCTATAGATGGCGCAGTGCACTTGGCTACAAATAGCGACGAAGCCAAGTGGATGCACCATCGTCCTCCGCTCAATCGGCTGTGCCCGAGCGAGGGCGGTGTTCTGCGTTGTTGGCAAGAGCGTTGTGCGCATATATGATAGCGTTCCTCGTGAGCAGCTGCGTGCACTCCGCACCGTTGTAACCGATGTATGGATGGATGGATGGATGGATGGATGGACGGATGGATGTTATGAGCGTCCTCTTTGGAACGGGGCGGCGGCTTGCGCCACCAAGCTGTTGCTATTATACTGGGCTTCTTCGATTTTCCACTTCTGGCTACCCGCGGGCTGCCAGAGCCAGCCAGAGCGTCTTCGTTTTTCTCGGGTTGCTCCGCCCACCGCGCTACGCACTTCCGCCGGGCGTTCGTTTTGCTCGCGCTGGACGGTTCTGGCTACCCGCGGGCTGCCAGAACCTGCCAGGACGATTTTGGTCTGGCTGCTCTCTGGAAGTTCTCTGGCTAGCAGACGACTAAAAGAGGCGATGGGCGCTCGCGGCCATCTTTACGGGGACTTCACGGATTTCAACGCGGGCGCTTGAGGACTTAAATTTATCTCGCTCAGCCAACTGTATACGGTCATCTTCGGATTTCCTTACTTCTAGCGTTATCTTTTTAGGTGCTAACGCTCCGTTCCGCATCGCGAAGCGGTGTAATACGAGCCTTGGTGAACCGTTTGAAGCTTTTGTGTGTGTGTCCCCTGATTGTTTCTTCGCGGCGGTGAACAGCGCGCCGCGCTCTCATGCGTGCATGTTATCTGCATCGTGTTCCACGCAAGTTGTAGACGCTCATTCACACATTGCGGTACATCTTGGTTTCGTCTTTCTCTGGTGGCGTTCCTTTTCACATAATTCGCGTATGTATATCTCTCCTTTCTCTGCAGTTAGCGAAGGCTTTGCAGTTCGCCCGTGTTCGCTCCGTCTCTCTGTCGTATGCTTAGGTGGCAGCTCGAAACCGATGTGTGTTCGAACTGCAGGCCGTTGATCTAAGAATACACTGATTTCACTCGGTACATTTAGACACACGTACATTGGCTTATTGCTCTCATGATTGCGACCAATGTTGTTTTTAGTGTGAAACGTTTCGCTGGTCACAGGCGACGTGCATTTTCACGCGCCAGCCGCGTCGAGCTCCTTAAATGAGAAGCACCATCAGCCACAACAAACTTTCTGAAATCGAAGCCTAAGCAGGTCGGCGCGAAATTTTATGCGTATGAGACGTACCCGATAACCTGCTTTCTCATCTCTTGTGATGATACAGCGCCAACTCATCAATGTCGCCGGTGGGCGACGTGATCGCTGCGAACAGGGATCTTCCAGCTATCGCTTTCGAGTATACAATCACGATTTCGCGTCTTGTCATCTGCCGCGTCGGAGGCCACCTGTTGCGCTGCGCAAGGCGAGCTTGGCCCAGTACGCGTCCTGCGACGAGTCGCGCGAAATCGCGCGAAAGCGATCGTATTCCTGAATGCAACTATACATTTTCAAGGTGGCAACGCATAAATGGGCCGACTACGCCGAGCGCGCGTCGGCCTCGACGGGCGCTGCCATGCTGGTAGCATGTTTACATTTGGCCAGCTGCACCGGCGTTCGATTTTGCAAACTTCGGGCAGGTTCGGGTTGTCTTGGGATCCCAGCCCACGTGACTTCCTGTCAGAACCGGAACTAGCTGGCTGCCGTCTGGCGACCAGCGGGCTGCCAGAACTGCGAAAATCGAAGAGGCCCACTGCCTGATGTCAACCGTGGTGCAGATGCAGCGCCCTCTTCCGACAGCTTAAGGAACTTTGCGGAATAAGCAAGCGTAAGAGGAAGAAGAGAACAAAGGCGCGCGGTTTGTGGCACGCGCACGAGCACGGCACCGCTGGCAGTTGGGTTTCGGAGTTCCACGTCTCCACAGTGTCTACAGTGGCGAGTTTGGACGCCGGCACGAGCTTCTGCCGACCTTCCACCGCCAGCCGAGCTTTCCAGCCGCCTCCCGAGCGATAAGCCATGTCAGACGTCGCAATGGTCCAGATCCGCGTGTGTAGCCGCTTTGCCGAAACACCTCAGAAGCGGATTCGCGGTGTTTCTGAGCGGTACCAACAGTAAACGTCAAAACAAATATATCCCATCATTCCCTCGCGCTCTGAGAAACGCCGACGGTTTCATTTCGCTCTCGTCTCGCACACGGTCGAGGTGCGACGACTTCAGCGCCACCTGGCGCCCCTGCTCCTCACGCCTGAGCTCTGAGACGCCTGAGACCACAGCTCTGAGACGCAACGCTAAACCTTGCTATAGTTTTCAATGCCCCGACTTCATTTAGTTACGCTTTATCGCCAGTCGGTGCTTAATTACATTTATTGCCCACCTAAGAGTCACCTAAGAGAGAAAAGGTATCTTATAATGTGCGCCAGTATTGCACATTAAATAAGGGACATCAATCAATCATGTGGAATAGCCCGAGAATGGAGAAATAACGCGACTCGGCAATGCTACACACCAACTTGCAATTCACGGGCGCTGCAGTTATACCGATCGATGAAAGAACGATAAATCCCTCCGTTCTTTCTTCCGCTCGTTCCTTCCTTCCTGCCTTTCTTTGTTGCTTCGTCAGCTCATTCATTCATTCATTCATTCATTCATTCATTCATTCATTCATTCATTCTCTCTTTCGTTTTGTGTCCTCAGCTTGTTCGTTCGTTGATTCCATCTTTCATTCCCTGGTTCCTTCGTTCTTCCTTCCACTTGTTCCTCCCTTCCTATACGTTCCTTTGTTGCTCCGTTCGTTCATTTACTCATTCATTCATTCGTTGCGTGTCTTCCTCTCGCACCTTCCTCCCTGTCTTCCTTCGTTGCTCCATTAGTTCGTTCATTCATTCATTCATTCACTCGTTCTTCGTTTCCTTTTGTTCCTTCCGCTCGTTCGTTGGTTGCTTCCGTCCTTCATTCTTTGGTTCCTTCGTTCTTTCTCCCGTTCATTCGTTCCTTGCTTCTTCCGTCCCTCCGTCCGTCCGTCCGTTCGTGGTGAACGGACCGACGCGCAGAGACGCGCCAGCGCCAAGACGCGTCCTCCCTGCCGTCCGTGCAGCCCGCGCCGTCAAGCTCCACTGCGTCCTCAGAGTGGCTGGTGGTGATGGCCCTGGCGAAGAGAGACCCAATTCTCCCCCCCCCCCCCCCCCCCACCGAGAGCACTTACATGCCTCGTGCAAGGCACCCACTTACGCGGCTCCACGGCAGGAAAGAAGCGTATACACCAGCAGAACGCGCCAGCCGCGCGCGCGCCTTCGTGTGTGTGTGTGAGTGTGTACCGCGGAGGCTGCTGCTGCTGCGTCCGAAGGAGGAGAGGCCGGGCCCCGTGCAGAGAGCCGAGGGAAGAATCTCTAATGACAGTAATTACACTCCGGCCGGAGGTTCCACTTTCGTTTCCTCCTCTCCCTCTTTTCCCTGCATGCCGCTGGCGTCGTATTCCTGCTACACGGACGCAGCGGCGCGCGTGCGCGTGACAACCGCCCGCCACTGTGCGCAGAAGGGGCCCCCGCGCAGTAGCCGGCCGCCGAAACTTCCTGCCCGTCGGTGCAGGTAATTCAATTGCGGCCGACGAAGACGGCAGGCAGCGTAGCGGTATGGCATATAGCGACGGCACGCGGGGGAGGCGGGGAGTAGGGGGGGGGGGGGGGGGGCGCATGTAAATTCGCAACGCGTGTGCGCTATCTCGGCAACGACGCAGTCGCAGGTCCCCGTCCGCGGAATATAGAAGCACGCGCTGCTTATGCGACAGGAAAGCATGCGCCACGCCCATTGGCAGCGAGTACGACGTAACGAACCAGCCAGCTATAGCCACCCAGACACGCTCCTGGAGCGACCGTTCACTCGGATATATACCGCGCTCGTGCGGAATATCAATGAGCAATGTAGCAATGAGTAATGCAGTAATAAGCGCAGCGTGCAACGGTGGCCTCATTACTACATACAGAGCTCGACAAGGTGTATACGCACAGCACAAGAAAGCGTCGTACATACAGTGTCTATATAGATGACGTATTGTTTGCGATGGTTATAGTTGGTTCATTACGAGAGCAAACGGTGTCAGAGAACACGAAGGACAAGCAACGTCTCGTCGCTTCGAATTGACTTTCACCGATTCCTCTTGCCGTACGAACACTTTTCCTGAGACATATGAGCGGGCTCTCACCTCGAACGCCGCCATCTTCCCAAGAGCAGATTCTTCTTAGTTAGCCAAGCGCACAGCGTCAACTTCGCCCGCAACAGTATGTGTTGCTTGCATGTGGCCTCCGAAATATTCGCGCAAGCACGACGTACGAAGCCTCTCAGTGCGCATACGTTGCGCACGAAATCCCGTGCTAATTTAGAAGCGTGGACGGTACGCGGTAGGTCAGCGGTAAGCGCGTCCGATGCGCGCTGCAGTTACAAACTGCTCATTGTCGCCGAAGCATCAGTTAAGATATACCCAATAAAAACGGTGGCGTCCAAAGTGTTGGTTTAATGCGATTAGCACTCTTAGCATACTTCACGCACTTTCCGGGATGCTTTCTATGTGTCTGTATTTCGATTTCGCTAACCGCTTTCCCACAAACTTGATTCACTTGTCTACGCCTAGCGATGTGCGGTGCTGAGAGAATCATGCTTGAAACAAGCCAATGGACCAACTTGATTCACTGAGTAAGCGGTCATGGGTATGTGCCGCTCGTCAATGAACCTGTGCCAGCCCCACTGCCACCAGTTCAAGGCGCACGCGAAGCACGCAGGAAGAGAACGAAGCCAGCTCCGATACGGTGCGGCATGCATCCTGCCGTAGTACCCTTGCAATGCAGTATTTATTCTTTTTCAAACCACTGCCGCCCGATTCATGGCCAATCCCCCGTAGTGGGTTGTGCTATATCTACAGGCTCCAAACCAAACCAAACCAAACCCGATTCACGGCCGATACCCCGTAGTGGGTTGTGCTATATCTACAGGCTCCAAACCAAACCGAACCAAACCCGATTCACGGCCGATACCCCAGAGTGGGTTGGACCAGGTCATTGAGGAACAACAAAACAACAACAACAACAACAGCGGCTACAACACAGGTGCCGTCTTCCGCATTTCTCATGGACGCCTCATGCCTCGGAAAACCTCGCTAAACTGGAGAAGGTCTTACCGACCTCGCCCTCTCTACAAACATCTTTCACGCCAACTTGGCTCACTCTGTATGTGTCACTGGGTATGCGCCGCTTCACAAATGGACCTCTCTGAAGTCAACTTGGCTCACTGGCTAAGTTTAGCTCAGTATGTACCGCTCTTCAATGAACCTCTTTCAAGCCAACTTACGTCAATCGGTATGTGCCACTGGGCATGGCCCCGCATTTCAACGAACGTCTTCGACGCCAACTTGAGTCGCTGGATATGTGCTACTGCGCATGTGCCAATGACAAAAGAAAATTCTTAAAATCATGCACATATGACGCGGAATCGAACTGGCGTCGTATATATTCAGACAATGTTGTCTGAATATGTATTCACATGCGCCGCACGCGGACTTCGAGGCGGCGCGACGAGATGGCGCAACGTGCCCAGAGAAAAGCGTGAGAGACGAGCCTGGCTGCATACACACCTCATACATGACGCTTTTCGGCAGTGGCAGTACGGCGTGTTGTTAAATTGCTTCAATGTTAATTGCATTAACATCGACATTAACCTGAGATGGGTTCTGCCGGAATTTTTTATTCAATGTATGCTGAGGTCGAAGCTATAGGTGAGGAGGAGGCGTCACGACAACACGACGGAACAAACAAACAAACAAACAGACAGACAGACAGACAGACAGACAGACAGACAGACAGACAGACAGACAGACAGACAGACAGACAGACAGACAGACAGACAGACAGACAGACAGACAGACAGACAGACAGACAGACAGACAGACAGACAGACAGACAGACAGACAGACAGACAGACAGACAGACAGACAGACAGACAGACAGACAGACAGACAGACAGACAGACAGACAGACAGACAGACAGACAGATGCATCAAACGTATAGCTTGGAGCGTTTTACTGCGGTCGCAGTGGAGCGTTGCCGTTGTATAGTGGTGTCGTTAATCAGATATTTGTAGACACGCTGGAAAATATGTCGCTCGTTCACGGGCTTGGTTAATGCACTACTGAAACGGACCAGAACCGAAAGCGTAAAATTTTCTCAGCAGTTACCGGTTTCACTTTAATGCTGTCTTGCGGATACCTCAGTCGACCTATAGTCTGATGCGTTCTTGATGTGCGCGTAACGGCTTACAGAACCAATCGAGCCTGCACCGAGAATGGGAGAAAGGCTAATGGCATCTTGAAGTGGTAGCTATACGAGGCGCACTCGTGCACACTGTAAAATAATTTACACCTTTAAAAGTGAAAAGGGTGTAAATTTGTCTATAACTCACACCCTTAGGGTGTTATCTGTATAATAGACACCCTAAGGGCGTGAGTTATAGACACATTTACACTTTTTTTTTGCTTTTTAGGGTGTCAATTATTTTACAGTGCACTTAGTTTCGAAGCTACAAAAACTCGGATCACGTGTTCTTGCATGTGAAAATACGACACTTGCCATTTATGGAGGTTGGGAAACCGGGCGTACTTTTAACACGGTTGGTCTTGAAATGCCGGACATGGCACATAATGACGTCATGACAAAGCGGCATATTTTCTTACGCATTGCAGCAAAATGGCTACGTACAATGATTTTGTCCAGAAAGAATTAAAGGAGAGTGCTGCGCGTGCTTCTTATGGCAGGGTCACGGGAACTGCAGTGGTTCGATCTAGAGCAGTTTACATGACGTGATTCAATTAGATATATACCCAAGAGTTCTTTCGCTACGACAGTTCCGGACTTCAAGCAGCGTAGTCAAACCTCACAAAGCTACTCGCCGGAGACCCGTGATGAACCCCGAACCCCATCCACGTTACAAAGTTGCCAGTTGCTGCAGAAAAGGCCCAGGTGTGGCGGTGAGGTGATCAAGACGCCTTGCGTAGTTACACAAGTCACAGCTGTGTGCGACCAAGGGGAAAATGGTCCCAAGTCCGCGCGTTTCATGTCGCAATTAAGCTAGAGACGCGCGACCCTTCGCAAGTATATGTCAACTTCTGACCACGATAACCTCGCGACCGGGACTTCCTCAAGTCCAGACCGAAGTGCGCACCTGGAATTGGTAAAGCCCTTCCGCGAAACCTTCGCAGCAAAGAGGAAGAACATGATTCCACATAGTGACACACAGAGCCGGCGCCAACTCAAGCAGTCGAAATAAAAGATACATACACCGCGAGACGGTACGTATGGTTGAGCCGCAACGCGCAAGCCTCTCCCCGGTCTCCCCTTGTCGCGCTGTTGTCTATCTTGCGTCGGCCGCGCTGAACCGTGCCGCTGCTGCCACGGCCACATAACAAGCGCCGCTCCTGCCATACTAACGAGGCTTTCTCAACACCTCTCCGCGTCGATCCGTGCCACTAGTTGCGTGCAGTGCCGCCAGAGCTGCCGCCGTCGCTGCGCGGTCCGCGCCGCGAGACGAGAGGCATTCCAGCTCCGTCGTCGTTCGTGTTGCCCTTCTCAGCTCCTATACACTGTAACGTAATTTGCACCCTTAAAAGTGATAAAAGGTATAAATATATCTATAACTAACACCGCTACTCCCAAAAAGAATGTAAGGATGTGAGTTATAAAGATAGTGACACCCGCTTTCACTTTTAAGGGTGTAAATCATTTTACAGTGTATATTTGGAGCGTGAGGGTGCAAGCTATAGACGGGTTGACACCCCTTCTCACTATTTAAGGGCGTAAATTTATTTTACAGTGTATAAGAGAGAACCAAGGCAGCGTTTTCTGTATTCTGCTGTTGGCACGAGCGTTTTGCATTCCCCCCCCCCCCCCCGCTCCCCTCTCATTAGCGCTTTTGCTGAGGAGGTGTTATCGTGCCACAGCAGGGAGCGTAGACATGGTCTGAAAATCACACACGTTAAGCTAATGTTATCTCATTCTTTGACTGAACGCTGGCAAACGCAGACGGTTACTGCCTCGGTTCTCCCTGTCACCGCAGACATTTAGCTCGAAGAAGTTTTAAGAAAAGGAAAAATAAAAGTCACCTTACACCTAAAATTCAGGACGAAAAATAAATTCCAGATCAGATCGCAGAAGCGAGAATCGGACGGCTGTCGCGAATTTTTTTGCGGGTGACTATGCTTTATAGCAAAGTGCATTCAATGGATCACTCTAAGCTCCCGCAATACATCACATGTTCTTACAGCGTTGAATGACTGCTGCTTCGATCTTACGTTAACGGGAACGTGACGCAAGAGATAACAGATGAGACTCTCGATACTTAAAATTGATTTATTCGATTCCCGGAGGACGTGTGGTTTACGCCAGAGTGGTAATTTGACGATATCACTTCATAGAGAGAGCTCAACGGGTATGTCGCTTGATGCACCCGCGCTATACTTTCTTTTTTTTTTATTTATCCACGGTTTTTGACATATCACTCTGGTACGGATTCCCTGATGCAGGAGGCGAGATCAAACTATAGTTCCGCCAGGTCAATATTTCCAGCCTAAGTACGCCTTATACACACTTACTACTTCAATTCTTTGACACCGACAGAAACAAAAATGCACTTCGCATAGGCAAAACCCTACATGCACTACTGGAAATGGTTTAGAAGGCCCCGTAGGACCCTGCCTGTGAAGCTCGAGATGTACAGTCGCGGACAGAATATTATGGACCATGAAATCTAAGAAAAAGCTGAATATCTCCGCAACACCACAACACAATCTGGTTTTTGCATTTTGGGCCTCGACTAGAATATGCTAACAACGTTGTCGTGGGCAGTTTTACTGGTTACTGCTACAGGCTGCTCGGGAATTGAACGTTTTCGGAGATCCCGTGGTCCATTTTATTCTGTCCACGACTGTACATTCCGAACACGTAACTGCAGCGTCGACTGGCTTCAAAGCGACGTTGCTCGTGTACTGTCAACTCTAATTGATTTTGTGGCGTCAGCGCAACCACCACTTTCATTCACAGGGCGCAGTCCATCCTGTGACTTGGAAGGCACAGCAACAGCATGGAACTTCCCATCAGCTTTCGAGAAATCGCCGGAGCAAGAACGCTCGCGGTACTTCGTCGTCATAATAAAGCGGTTAGTTTATGATCATCGCATGCTTTTTACTAAGCTGGAGACACCGCCAATAAGCGTCTTACAAGTACTGGACGCCCTGCATCCAGCACTTGCATGCCTTCGGTAGGCACCAGGACGCTTCGGTGAGGCACCGGCGAAGGCTTCCGGCGCAACTTGATCACCTAGGTTTTTCTCTGATGTGCACCCAAAGCGCGGTGGACGAGGTAATTTTTTGCAAGCCGCCACCATCGAAACGTGGTCGCGGCATTAGAACTTATATACGACGTCGAGCAGAACGCGAAGAGGACTTGGAAAGTTGGTGTTCTTTCATGACTGGCGTATAGCGATTGGATTACGTTCACGTGACATTTTATTCAGTCTTCGCTATTTTGACAAACAATCAGTACAGCTGTAATCAGCGCCTGCTTCTTGTCGCCTCTTTCTTCCGTGACGTGTGTCCATGGTTGCATCGCGCTGGTTCGGCCAACGCCACAGCTACACTGAGTTACCGTGGCGGGCGTGTTGCCCGGAATTCGAACACACGCGCTTTTAGTTTTTCTTCCAGAATATTTTTTCAACGTATGCGAAAAATCGAAACCGCAAGAGCAGAGGCCGGGGAAGGAAGGTTCTCAGTGTAAGCACGCTGTAACCTTCCACGGCTCCCACGCCACTGCACGCTTCTAGTGAGACAACTGCGCGGCTACCGCCACCACCGCCAGCGTACGCGTTCTTTCCTCGTGGGAGATCCACGCGGCTCGACTCTCGAGAGATGGCGCATGCGCAGTGGTTTGTGCGTTCGTGTACGCCTCGCACGGCACGCGCGTGCGAATGGCGCGCCTCTGGCGGCGGACACCATCGCCACCGCGGGTATCGCGGTCAAGGCGTGTGTGGAGACCTGGCTGCAACCTTCTGCAGCAGCCGGAGGAAAAAAAAAAAAGGAAAGAGAAAAGAAAAGAAAGAGTTAATTGAGACAAAGAAAAGTGCGGCCCGCGGATAAAGTGCAGATAAGAGCGATCGAGGGAAAGAGCAAATTGAGAGAGATAGACAGAGGGAAGGAGAGGGATCAAGAGTGACGCCTGTATCGGAGAGGATCTGGCTGCAGGAACATGAATTCGGCTGGTGCGCGAAAAGAAACACATGAAACAACACACACGAACGCATACGAAAGGTCAGCGCTGGCTTGGAACATTAATGATAAGGACCGATAAAGCGGAAGCCCCGATCTAGGACTGAAGAAGACGAGGTAAGCAACGGAGACGATGACGATGAAGAAGAAGAAGCAGCCTACGTCACGCAATGAATGTGGCCAATCCCCCTCGTGGGTACGAGCCGTGTTTTGAAGCAGCAACAACAAATAGCAGTTCAGCAGACCACCGAGCGAGGCGCAGCGAATGCCGAAAAAGCAGCGTTGTCCCGCTCCCACGTGACCACTAACTGTGTCACGACGTTACGACACATAACATCTCCTGGGAAACTAAATCGAAACTGGTAAATTATGAAGGGCTTTCGGAGGCCTAAAGGTATATATTGTTCTTCCTGGTATTCAAAATCCACGGTTCTCGCTTAACTTAGAACACGAAAAGCCGAGATTTTCATGGCAGCACTAGCTTAAAGCGAAGTACCCTTTACCCTTCCCCTCCTCTCTCTCCCCTTGTTTCCACAAAAGTTTGTTCTACGTAAGCACGTAATTAACATTTCTCGCAAAACGCATAACTTTGGCCATCCGAATGCGATCATGTAGTGCGTCGCTGGGTATGTGGAACTCGGCCAATAGGCAAGGATGGGTACGAGCCATTGTGACACAAGGGTCATTGTGACACGTTGTGACATAAGTGATTAACAGTCATACAGTTGCCAATTTGACTTTTCCTTCAATTGGTGCACCAGCTTGCTCTCCTCCTCGTGCCCCATTGATGGTGAGGGTGAATGAGCTGCACGCACATAAAAGCGCTGCTAAGGAAAGCAGCTGCTGCCCTGAGGAGATCACGTCCCCTTGTCGAAACGTTGGCTTAATGTAACAGTCTTAACATTCCTTGTTAGACTACACGGCTCATCACTTCTACCCTTCATCTTCGTGTGAACGTCGCTCTTGCTAAGGGGAACGGAAACGGCCAGTGTATTTAGGTATGCGTGCTTCTCTGTGGTTTCCTACCCTATGCAGTGTGAAAGGGGGTTAAGGGACGAAAAGAAAGAGAGCAGAAATAACGCACTTGGAAAACGTGGTGCTGTCCATCACGCCTACGATCGGCCACTAAGGCCAGTTGACTTAATGAAGAGAAGCAACACTCGAGCTGCTTTGTTAACCTGCGACGTACATGGTCCAAGAATCTTCGTTTGGAAAAAAAGGGTATACATTTGGCCCGTTCAGCTCGAGAGAGAGTGACAGAGAAAGAAGGCTCTTTATTGAAAATTCAGAGTGCTTAGACAGCGTATTATTGCCTACATGCTACTCTGCATGGAATGGGATGGAGGAGCAGAAAGCTCGAGCGTCATACAACGCATTCGTACTCGTACATAACCTACACAGCTACAACAGCAAGGTGCGACGAAGCTGTGCTCGTCTCATCGGCTGCTGCTGCTATACCTCACTAAGTTTCCCGCCATTTAAAATTGAATCAGCACATTTCCCTTCCTTTCTTCCTTTCTTTCTTTCTTTCTTTCTTTCTTTCTTTCTTTCTTTCTTTCTTTCTTTCTTTCTTTCTTTCTTTCTTTCTTTCTTTCTTTCTTTCTTTCTTTCTTTCTGCAACAAATGCGATTTCATATGCGGCCCCATCAAGAGTTTGACAGGCGTAGACGCTTCAGATATCCCGAATACCACAAAGGAGGCGATATGAAAAATGCTGACAACCATGCGCAATGTGTTTAACTCTTAGTTTCCCATGCGTGAAGCACCACCTTTCGCACGCGGAAAAAACTGCCAAAGAAGACATTCCCCCGTTTTCCCCGAAGTTCAACATAAGAGCTGTTTATACCACGAGTGAAAATATTCCCTCACCTTCACTAACGTGAAACGTGAAGCTTTCCGTCCGCGTATTTGGCGAAATTAATGCGAGGGAGAAATTGCGGCATGCGGAAGCAGCCTAGATGAGTTCGCTGTGCAACTTCAAGAAACATTTTCCAGGACGAGCGAAGTCGCGCAGCTGCGTTGAATGAAGTTTTTCGAAAACCACACGGCACGTGTTTGCGCTATGACGGCCGTGCGTGGCGTGTGTTTTGGGAATACAAGTGAAATGTCATCACAAGAGCGTACGTACTATCGGCGTCAAATGAAAGCTGAACAGCGGAGCGCGTGGCCCAAGCACAAGTTAAGATATAGTGCGCGCCGTCCAGTCATCACCGTTGACAGGCGCGCACATCCGATTTGGCCGCACTGCGCGATCCCCCTCTAATGAGATAACTTCGCTTCTGTCGTGGTTCTTACATTTGAAAGGGAGGATATAAAAAATAAAAACGAAGCTAAAATATTGCAGTGTACGGCGAGTCTTTTCGCACAGATCGCTGAAACCATAAGTGCTGTCAGCGCGAATAGCGGTGCGCGTGGTGGTTTGCACCGTCATCACCCGCACCGCGCACCGTCATGGCAAGGTAGATGCGCCGAGAGCTGGCAACCCTATATCAGGTGTGCGTGTGTAAGGAACAGTGCTATATATATATATATATATATATATATATATATATATATATATATATATATATATACAGTAAAAGCTCGTTAATTCGAACCGCAAGGGGAAGCCGCTTCAGTTCGAATTAACGAAAGTTCGAACTAACGAAAGTGAAGGAGGGCAACAGTACACTGCGATTTGGAAGCAGTAGGGCATGTCAGAAATTTGGCGTGTCAGAAAGTGATGGCGTGTGCCGCGGGCACACGCCATCTTCAAGTCGAAGCTCTGGGTCCGACTGTGCCACACCACCGATGCCCACCGAAACGAACGTTAGCCGAGGCTTAACACCATCACAATGAATCGCGACGGCCGATACCTCCTAAGCTGAAAACAGAGGTGCACAACCGATGAAGACTGCCGAGACAAAGACGCTGAACATGTGAAGGTGGCAAAAGCCTGATTCGTTGGTTCTTGATTGCAAGCGCAGCTGCAACGTACTTGATTCACTGTGTTTTGGAGCTTGCCGTGCCATCTCCGCACAACATTAGCAGCTGTACAAGATTTGCAAAGCCTCCGAGATTCGCAACGGGCAAGAAGTCTCGGAGGTTACGTAGAACGGAGAGGCGGCAGCCGCCGCTGCCTTCTGGCTGACCCCGCGTCGGTTAGATTTTTTCCGATTTTACCTTCTCTCGCCGTTCTCTCCGTTTCGGAGGCAATACAGCCTTGTGTGTAGGCAGTAGGTGCGTTTCTCTGGCCGTGTGCCAGGCGAGCGTAGTTCGAATTATCCGTGAGGGAACCTTCTCTCGTTCGAATTAACGGACTTTTTTATACATAGACTTCTGTGGAGCTTGGCCGGACCAAATCGTACAGTTCGAATTATCCATAAATTCGAATTATTGAAGTTCGAATTAACGAGCTTTCACTGTATATATATATATATATATCGCCGACAGATAAAACACTGTGTTCAGAGATTTCCCGCCAGATGAATAACGACCGCAGTGATGCCAAAACCAAGCTGCAAGTCCTCAGGAACATTCCACGCGGAACCCACCGGCGGGTCGAAATAGCTGAACTTGTATAGATTTATAGTGGTTACAAGCCACGTTGAGCCCATGGTGCGGTTTCGTCTCATACCTACCAAGGCATCGCCGCATGTTGAACTCACAAGACGGATCGATTTCGTAACGGTCACGTGGCGCCCTGTTCGGTGTGACGCGAACCGCAAAAAATACGCTATTTTTTTCGACACCACGAGTCTCCGCTGACGTCTTTCTTTTTTATTTATTTATTTATTTATGCATTATTTTTCTTGTTTGCGCTGAGCATATGGTTGAAACTACGAAGCTACAAAACCGCTTGCGTCGTTCTTTTTTTTTGCAATTTTAATAGAAGACGCTTCGATGACCTGTACTTTCACTCTAAGAACGAAACGCAGCTGCTGCCAAAGGGCACAGAAACGTGCCGCGTGCCTTTTTGCGACGTTTCATTCACTCCCGCCGAACGCTCAATCGTTCCTGAAGATTAGCCATCTGTAAGTCGCACAGCTAATTAATTAAATACCGCATCATACGACGTTCCTCTACATCGACACTCCGTTCAGACTCAGGAAAGCGGATCGCAGCGCCCCCTCTCGCCCGAAGTGGTCACTTCGCTCGAATGACGGACGCTCCGCGGCGATCCTCGAGCGATATTAAAGCTAGGCTTACCCATAGCGAACGCTCGCGTATACTTTGCTGAGCGCGGCTGCTGCTTCTGTCCTGTTGAGCACATAACACAAAGATATACGAAAAAAATGACAGTCACTTCAGTACCCTTAAGTGATTTTAATGCGAAAGCATTATGACTTCTCTAATCAATTGGTTTCGTCCATGGTACGGCACGGCATACATTGTCAAGTGTCCTTCAGAGCTCGACCTTAATCTGCTTTTATCCACATTACTTCACCTTCATTCACTTTACTTCACCTTAATTATGTTTGCTCCACCTTAGGTCACCTTATACAGTAACTTGTTCTAACTTTAATTCTGTATTACTACTGACACCATGCAAGAAGCTGATGACGTCACTGATGACGATGATCTTTGTTACCACTCGTTCCGGACAATGCCCGCTTTTCTGCCTCATGGGACATCTAATGCTTTCGCATTTATCATTGCGTCTCGGAAGGCGGAATCGAACCTCGGTCCGCCAGAAGTAACTCTGGCGCTGCGATCGCACAGAAAGAAATTAGACAACCCGCCATGGTTGCTCAGTGGCTATGGTGTTAGGCTGCTGAGCACGAGGTCGCGGGATCGAATCCCGGCCACGGCGGCCGCATTTCGATGGGGGCGAAATGCGAAAACACCCGTGTACTTAGATTTAGGTGCACGTTAAAGAACCCCAGGTGGTCGAAATTTCCGGAGTCCCCCACTACGGCGTGCCTCATAATCAGAAAGTGGTTTTGGCACGTAAAACCCCATATATTAATTAAATTATTATTAATGTTTTCGTATAGGGAAGTTATACAGTCCCCGCAATGTTTTGTCCGTTCACTGGCTAATAAACCTCACGTTCAAGGCTCGCCGGGGACACGCCGCGTCCGCTTCCCAGAGCCACTTCCACTCGAAACGCGGGAACACGAATATAATCCGCGCGCCGCGCGAGGAACCGAGTTAGCAGTGCGGCGACGCCGAGTCGTCTCGCGGTGGGAACCGGAAACAGTGTCAAGGGCGGCTCCCGCCCGGTGCCAGAGATCGCGGCTCCGACACGCCGGAATGCGTGTCCTAGACACACGCGCGGTGTGCAATTAAGGGAGGGACCCTCAACGGCGGCGACGCTTTTGTCACCCTGAACTTAAAAGAAAAAAGTGTTCCGGCGTTTCCACTGGCCGACTTCCTCGTTTTCGTCGTCGTATCTTGGAAACGCATCGCTGCGTTCCTCGCGACGACTGCTCTAATCGCGAAGGGCAAATATATATATATATATATATATATATATATATATATATATATAGTAGTGGCTGAGGTAATCGTTAGTAAAATGAAGAAAGAGAGAGTACGACATACGTTGAATTAGCACAGTATATATTTCCACTGACGTTTGGGCGTGGAACGCCCAGAAAGTGTCGCTTTCGCGGGAATAGTCGTGCTTTTAACGAGGGGATTGACCTTATATGACAACATGAGAGAGAGAGGGAGAGGGAAAGGCAGGGAGGTTAACCAGACTGAGTCCAGTTTACTACCCTACACGTGGGGAGGGGGAGGGCAAGTGAGATAGAGTGCCGATCTTTCACATGCACTAAGTTAGGTGTAGGATGTCTATAGTCGGACACTCAAGTCTGTTGCCTTCAGGTAGTGAAGAAGCACTCGAACTGCTTTCTGGGCCAATGAACTGTGAGGCCAGGCTCCCAAGATCTTTGCTTCCGTAAATGACCTGTCATCCAGTCTATTCAAGGCACACTGGAGAGTCTGACGTTGGTTATCAAAGCGAGAACAGTGGCACAGAAGATGACTGATGGTCTTTTCACGCTTGCACTTAGCGCACATTGGTGAGTCCGCCGTTCTAATACGACACCTGTAGGAGCTGGTGAATGCTACTCCTACCCACAGCCGACACAGCAATGTTGCGTCACGTCGTGAAAGGTTTGCTGGTAATTTAAGTTTCAGTGATGGGTCGAGGCTGTATAAACGACACTTGGAGTTCTGTGGTGAATGCCAGTAAGTTAACGTGATGGTACGAGCGAGACGGCGAAGCTCTCTTGCAGCGCCTACTCTCGATAAAGGTATAAGGGGAGTCGGTGCGGCATCCTGGGCACGTCGGGCAGCGTCATCGGCGAGGTGATTACCAACGATGCCTCAATGTGCCGGCAGCCATTGAAAAATGATATCATGTCCTCGCTCACAATCACAATGGCAAGTTTCGTTGATTTTAGACACCAGCTGTTCATAATTCCCACGTCGTAAACCTCGCAAGCTCTGGAGGGCTGCTTTCGAATCACAAAATACTGCCCATTTGTTGGGCGGTTCTTTTTCAATTTGTTCGACAGCAGCGCGAAGAGCAGACAGTTCGGAACCTGCAGATGAATTTCTTAACAGGAATGTACGTCATTAAGTACAAGAAGAACTGGTTTCGTTGGGGGAAGAAAAACATCCCATTTTTTTCTTTATTGTCCTGATTGTACTGTGACTGCGTGAGCTTAAGCATAGCGGTAACTTAGAAAGAAAATTAGAATTTTAGGTTCGCGTTCGTCTTTTCCGTTACGACAGCTTATGCCAGCCAGCCCGGTTGACGATTCCTCTGTGGCGATCAAAAGCAGGATGCTCTCGAAGGCAACAAATCAACGCTCGCTCGCTCGTTCCGTGTCTTTGTCCGTTCTAGCTCCGCTTCCGCGTAAGCCAACAGCAAAAAAAAAAAGACACATTCCAGCTCACTCTATGGGCTCGCGTTCGTACTGCAGTCAATCACCGCGGAATACTAGCCAAGCGTATAGTGCCGCGTAAACACGGAAGGTCAAAACAAAACAGGCCGACGCAAACAGCAAACAAACAACTACTATACACAGAACGGGCGGCCTTACACCGTGCCCCTCGGAGGACGGGAAGCGAGGTGGGGGAAGAGAGAATGGCACTACGGCGTTCTTGAAGGACAGAAAACGGTCCTTTGTTTTCGCAGGCTTTGACGGCAAAGGCACACAACGGATGCGCCCCGGAGGTGAAGCCTGCGACCGGCAAGGGCCATACGGGATCGCGGAATGCGGAGGAAGGCCGCTGTGCGCGTGCGCGCACGGGTATGCGCACGTTCGCCTAGCGAGGGACAACGCAATGGCGCCTCGGGGGCTGTCCGTAGTCGCTTCGAAATGCCGGGGTGTTCAGAAAAGAAAAAAAATGGCTGTGGCTTAGCTAAGGTTAAGCCCAGGATGCGAAGCATACTAGCCTTTATTTTAGTTGTTGAACCACTGTTTAGCCTGGTGAACTGCTGTTGCTTGGCTATATTTGGTTCGGCTAGACGAAGAAACAACTCATGCAGGCGAGCGCACGAGCTGAGACCCGGCTATGTAGCTACGCGGCCGCAAGCGAGCGCACGAGTTGAGCCTCCGCTTTTGCAGCTGTTATGACGTCATATGGTAGCTACGCGGCCGCGCGCGGCGCAGCAAGGAAGAGCGTGCTTGTGCGGCTGGTATGCTTCGCATAAAAAGAAAGTTCATTGGCCCCACAACGTCCAAAGTTTGTTGACCTTACAACGTCCAAAGTTTGTTGACCCTAGAAAGTCCAAAGGTTGTTGACCCTACAAAGTCCAAAGTTTGTTGACCCTACAAAGTACAGAGTTTATTGAACCTACAAAGACCAAAGTTTGTTGAACCCGCAGAGTCTAAAATAGCCTGTTAGCCCCACAGAGTGCAAGTCTTATTGGCTCCACAAAGTGCAAACACCATGTATTCCAGATCAGTGACAATAGAAACAACTTTACAAAAATTCGAATGGTTAACCTTGTAATTAATTATGTTACGGCCCGTATTTTAATCAACGAATTGTAGTTAACGAGTGTATAGGTAAGGTAGTCATTACTGCCAAAATAAGGCTCGATACGCGTGCTGTAACTCTTCTTTTACAATGATTACAATTACAATGATAATACATTAAGGAGCTTTAGCTTGCTCCTAAAACGTATTACCATGGTCATTTTGTATTACCGTTTTCCAAAGGCGTGGGCGGCAGCAGCATCGCCAGCGCCCTCTTCTGGTACAAACGTTAACCAGGGAGGACATAGAGCTATTATCGTGGCGACCAACCATTTATTAATAAAATGCTGGCGTAAAGGCGGCGGCAGTGCCATAATCATTCCCGCGCAGCCGGGATTTGCTTTTTTTTTAAACTCTCTTTCAGCAAAGCTCTCCTTGCCTCTCCCCCTCCGTCATTCCCATAACCCATCCCATTGTTCGTGGGTTTGGCGCGTGTGCTACTGCTACAGTACTGCAGTAGTAGCAGTTATTATATATGCATAGCTATTATAACTATCTTATGTGAACGAAAAAACCAGTCAAAAACACAAAGGACAAGAGGAGAAGTTCACATCACAACGACTTATGTGTTTTCTTGTACAGTTTGTTATCGGCGCACATGGGTTATCGTATTCTTGCGTAAGCTTCCACTCCTGCAACCCCCTCCGTGGCCGGAACCCCGATTTGATTACGAGGCACGACATAGTGAGGGACGCCGGCTTAATTTTGACCACCTGGGGGTCCTTTAACGTGCACCCAACGCACGGCACACGGGCGGTTCTCTCTTTTTTTTTTTTTGCATGTCGCCCTCATCGAAATGTGCGGCCGCCGCGGCCGGGATTCGACCCCGGGACCTCGGGCTCAGTAGAGCGCTATGCCATAGCCACTATGCGCCACCACGGCGGGGGCGTAAATAAATAAAATCATAAAAGAGAGTTGCTGCAGCGTAATTTGATTTCAATTAAGATTTCGACTTTCGCGTCTGCAGTGCCGTGGCAATATACGGCGATGCCGTGCTATCCTTTCCAGTTCGCCCCCCCCCCCCTACAAGACTGGTCCCCTCCTCTCTCTCTACATCTGGACGCATGGCGTCGCGTTTTTCAAAATCGATCTGTAGGCATTGTGACTTCGGAGTTTCCGTTCGTTCGGCGTGCAGCGGTCGGCTCAAAGCCGTACACGTGCCGAAAAAGGCTAACGGGATTCAAAGAAGTAAAAAAAAAAAGGAGGAGAGCGAGAGAGAGAGAGAAAAGACGTTTGGGCTTACACATGCAGGAAGGTCTTACATTTCTTTAAAAAAATAAAGTGGACAGGATTCGAGAATTTTCACTGACGGCTCCAGATATATGGGTCGCAGCTGCAGAATCCCATTGTCCGCGCTTGCAGGCCAAGATGACCAAGACGTATGGTCCTGGAAGCTCTGCTTGCGTTAGCCGCGCTCTCGGTCGTGCGTGTATAGCTTGGTCTCCCGGGGCTCCACGTACGCATTGGATGACAAGCCTAAATTGCGGAATCTACCCAGCTCCGGGCCGTCCAGAGGGCTCACAAGGGCGGGGGCTCACGGGCTTCCCGTCCCAACGTGGGTGCGGCCCGCGACCCCTGCCGACCACTAAACCAAGAGTGGGTGGGAAGGGGTTCCTCAGGACCCAATAAAGTTATCTCCTCCTCCTTTCGAACGTGGACGACAACTCGAAGAATCCGAAATACTGATTGTTGCGCCCTTCGCGAACGCACTTCGGCGAGAGAAATGCGCGACGCGCTAACGTTCACGTGAAGCTGGCGACTAAATACAGCGGGAAATGAGCGTCTCCGTGAACGTAAGGGCCTTGGAAAGCGAACTCGTTGGAACCGGCTCGCTAAGGCAGCGCGTAGTTACGCGAAGACTTCTTAAATGAGCCGCTTAACATGCCCCCCGCAGAAATGAGGCCGGCAAAGCAAATTAGCCCCTAATATCGTTCCCACATGCATGGGCGCGTGCCAGGCAGGTTTTTGAAAAAGCCGTGGAAGCTAAAAGCACACGCAAAACCACTCTAATAAAGGGTACCAACGCGACCTTCTTTTTCTCAAACAATTAGGTCCAGGATTTCGAGACGTCTAGAACTAAAAGAAAAATACTGCAACTGTGAGGCGCCATAAATAATTTACTGTAATAGCTTCCACGAACCCGTTTCGGTTTCGTTTCCGGGGAGGCAATGGATGTGTCGTGACGTCATCACGGCGGCGGAAGGTGGTGACGTGCAGTAGGGCAGCGCGCGTTACGTTTCGTTTCCCTGGAGGTAACAGACGTGCCGTGACGTCACCACGGCGGCAGAAGGTGGTGACGTGGCGGTAGGGCAGCGCGCGTTTCGGTTTCGTTTCCCGGGAGGTAATAGATGTGTCGTGACGTCACCACGGCGGTGGAGGATGGTGACGTGGCAGTAGGGCAGCGCGCGTTTCGGTTTCGTTTCCCGGGAGGTAATAGACGTGTCGTGACGTCATCGCGGCGGCGGAAGGTGGTGGTGACGTAACAGTAAGGGCAGCGCGCGCGTTCTGGCCCTTGCTCCGGCTCCCTCGGCGCTCTATTATGCAGCGACATCGGGTCGCACGCAGAGGGCATGCAGCACCATAGATGACTGAAAATATTTTCGACGATCCAACGTGGTTCATAGTACACAAGGTGCTGGCCGTCGTAGCTCACAGAGATGCAGATGAGCCGTTCGATAGATGCCCCGCACACGGAAACCGTCGAACGAAGGTGTCTGACCGATCACGGCGAGCAACGAAAAATGAACACCCCTTCCAGCCACAAGCGATACAACAAGTTTGCATCGAACCAAGGAGGTGTCTCTAGAGGGCGACGTGGCCATCGTCGTTACGGTCGCCGGAAACGTAGCTCATGCTCCCGGAAGATGGTGTCTTTCGTCGATATCTTCAATTAGCTATATCCTGCACCAAGCGCCAAAACTTATTAAAGAATCCCATCGAACAGTAACCTGACTGTCTGCCACCTCGCGACCGCGTTATATCCCAGCTGTTGGTGCAAAAGCTTTACCTAATTCTTATAAATGATTTTGTTTTCGATCAACGTGCACCGCCATCTGCAGCGGCTTTTACACGAACGATCTCGCAGTTTCGTGCATATAGTGGCGTCGAATTAACATTGTCACGAAACACTGAATGTATATTCGCACAACCATTTTCACGCACGCGAGTCCACTGTATGCAGTATTGGGCATTTTGGTTGGTACACAGCTGAAGAGCGGCAAAACACTAACAGCCCAAGATGGCGGCACACTGAAACGCTTCCGTAAAACAGAGTCAATGCCATGAAGGTGAAATTGTAAAAGAGGGCGCGCGCGAATCAGCTTTTTGAAAGAGACTTTCCGGCCCCTCACATGCGCGCTGCAACGATCATCACACGAATTTCGCAGCGCATGCCGGAAACAGCAATGCCGAAACTGGCGCTTCTGCCAGGATTCGTGAGGCCTGCTGTACGGGAAATGTGACATCGCAACAGTGCACCGAGGATATATAAGCTGAAGAGCAGATAAGGACGAGCGCTGTTCTTAATTATCAGCGCTTCGCTTTGCATCGTCGTCCAAAGGTCGCGTTGTTACATTTTCGCTCACGCAACACGGAATGGCTCAACATTTGGCACTGTAGGATATATCGATTTCGTTATCACCCGAATTTCATTCCGCAATTGCGATATGTGCCGCAGGGCGAATGAACAAGTAAATTCTTTAGAGCATAGAGCATTACGTTACGCGACAACTTTTGCCTTCCTCTAGAGAGGGCGGCGAAGGAGAGAGAGAGAGAGAGAGAGAGGATCGGCCTGGTTCACCTATTCATCAGACCCCCGTCTGCTCTTTCGATACGTTTCCCATTTTGACGATAAATGTTAGAACTTGCTTTGTGCAACCACATTCCAAAATATAGCTGCGTTGTCAGCTGTCAGACTCGTATCAATGACCCCACAGGTTTCCTGAATGATTTTTTTTAAGTGTTTACTTTTTTACAAACGTTCGCTTTAGCCTCGATTATGTTTCCACTGCCTCTATCGAAGAGATGTCTGCTTCAATGCTGCAAATATATTTTTCCATTTTAGCTTTCGTTGCGAGCGTATTTCCAATACCACTATGCCTAGATTGACTCGGAGAGGTGAACGTTCCATAGCAACTCTGGGGCTCCAAGGGGCACCCGTATATGCCTGCTGATTAATTTCGACCACCTGGGGTTCTTTAACTGGCTTAAGCACCCGTTAAAGCGCCCGTTAAAGCGCCCATTAAAGCGCCCGTCAAATATCAATCGATATTTTTATTTATTTTTTTTTTTCATTTCGATAATCCGCGCACTTCCCTTGGGAAGTGCACGGATTTGTTAAACCTCGTCTTTCGGGCTTCAAACGGCTCCGTGACTTTTTAAACTCATTTTCAAACAAAATAATGCGTAATGAATTATCAAATGAACATTATTAAGATTGTCCGACGGCAGCATACGAACACAGGACCTCTAGGCACAAGTGCCCTATATTGAAACCATTAGGCCATGGACGTGCATGCATTGACCAACGCCTCCTAGTTGCATTGACAAGCGACGTAAAGCGTCCTTATGGATTTATTGAGGCCGAGCCAGTGTTCCTCGACACGCTTGGCGCGTTTCTATTTGGCCACCTCGACAAGCCCAACCATTGCCATTATAGTAGCGCTCGTGCGCGTTGGCAGGGTCTTCTGCATCTTGAAAAGCGTAGCTTGGTCTGAAATTTACCACAGTGAAGGCGTATAGCGCGCAATAAACAAAGCCGCAAGAACGTTTGAATCCAGAAGCATGAAGACTAGACAAAAGTGCCTGCTGGGATTTATCACTCACGGCCAACGCCGACGACACCGGCTTTTCTGCGACACGAGCTCCTTAACGCTCTCGCGTTAAAACCAGGCACTTCCCCCTATTAGCGTGGTGGCTGAACAGTTGCAGCGCCAGAGTTCCCTCTAGCAAATGTCTTAAGAAACTCTATGGTCAAAACCATGAAGTTTCATACGTATTATTGTATGAAACTTCTATGGTTAAAGCTTCTTACTGCGATAGCGATTACACGGACGAACTCGAGGCGAATTCGCGCCGTTGTCGTCGTCGCCGTCGTCGCCGTGCTGCCACGCTATCGGTGCGCATGCTCGGCCCGTGCGTGGACGCGGTCAGAACGTCTCCGGAGACGCGCAGAGCTGTCTGGGCTTCGGAAATAAACGATTCCAAGCTGACACCCCGTCACGACGCGCTCAGTCGGCTCTGCCGAAGCCACGTGGCAGCGTTATATGGCTTCCGCCATACTGCGTCACGAACTCTGCGCGCGCACACATTAACATCGCTGCCTAGCAACTGTGCGCAAAACTACACACCGTGTTGCATGCACCGGTCTGAGTGTAACGACAGTAAACGCCATCTCTCTCGTCATCATCATCATCATCACTTCATCTTTCCCTTGGGCGCTGACGAAGGCCGATAGTTTTTCCTTCGGCCTCACCTCGAGCGCCATTGACGACGGATGGATGGATGGATGTTATGAGCGTCCCCTTTGGAACGGGGCGGTGGGTTGCGCCACCAAGCTCTCGCTTTTTTACTGCCTAATGTCCTACCTAGGTTGAAAAAGAAAAAAAAAATCGCTATGATATCTCCCACAACCAAATTTTCTGACCCTCTATTGAGAACTTCGCTGTTGTACGTTTCCGTTTTCTGTAGTCTCCGTTTTTTGCCACGTCAGCAGCGCCTCTGCCGGTGCAACAATAAACCAAGCTTGCTAACACTTTCAGTGCTTCGTCTTCGGGGCAATCGTTTTCTTATTCTGTCGGCCTTTCTTATCTTAAAGAGGGGGGGGGGATTTTACAACTGTCGTTTCGACAACTTGGAGCAAACCTTCCCCCCCCCCCCATTCCGACCATTCTTTATCCGGGCGAAGACAGGCCTTCTCCCTTTGGTCACCGTCAGACAGATGCTTGCACAGCCATGGAGAAAATTCCTACTTCTTTCAAGACAATTTCGGTGATCCAATCGTAGTACGTTATCAATCTACCCCGGTCACGCGGTGAATTTTCGACCGAGCTCGATCCGCATCGACTTCCCTCTGTCGTGACCGGCTCCCTTCCTCAGTGTGCGCAAAGGAGCCCATAGCGGGCGAGCACTTTGTTCCCGATCGCCATCGAAAGTGCCAACTCTCTGTGACACCGCCCGGTATTAACGCTCATTCCTTCGATTTCTTCCCCAAAATTTCAGTTGTTTTTAGTTGGAAGCAAGCGTCTTTTCTCTAATGCCGCTCGACTTTTCACCTGTCGCTCATAGTGGGTACAATAATATGCGCGATCTGTAAATTGGCAAGGCAAATCAAAGAAAGATGGCGGGCGTGATCTGCGGACAACCTATGCGCATGCTATCGCTGTAAATGAGTTCACACACAGCAGCAGAAACAACTTAAGTTGTGTGTGTGCGTGTGTGTGTGTGGGGGGGGAGGGGGTGTTTATCTTATTTTATTTGCACAAGATATTTTATTTGCACATTTTATTTTGCACAAGATAAAAACTTCGCTCGGCTTTCTTCACCCGGAGCAGTCGTCCGCCATTGCGGAAACTACTACACTTTTATGCGAAGCATATTACTAGAGCTCAACCCAGCTCCTCAGGCGCGGCGGTGTCACCTTCAATACCACGTGACACCATGACGTCACGACAGAGGAGAAACGGGGCTCCAACTCGCGCCGTCGCTCGCGGCGTCGCCCCCCCGCATCGGACGCGGTGAGCGTCGAGCAACGCAGCGTTCGGCGCGACAACGAAATGTGCGCCTGAGCAAGCGCCGCACGCCTGAGCCGACGCCGACGACACCGGCTTTTCTGCGACACGAGCTCCTTAACGCTGTCGCGTCAAAATAAAGGCTATATGCTTCGCATCCTGGGCTTAACCTTAGCTAAGCCACAGCCATTTTTCTACATACAACCCACTCGCTTCTTCTTCGTACGGGAGCCCTTCCGGCACAAGGGGGGCACGCGAACAGGGCACACATAGGACAACGTCTGCGCATGAACGTAAGCAACGCACGCACACACACACACGTGCACATGCGCACGTAACACACACGCACACACACGCAACACACACGCAACACACACGCACCTGGGACGCTCGCCATCGCGCGGACACCCGAACCCGCGGTCGGCGCGCAATACGTCTTCCTCTCCGTGAACCGCGAGAGAACAACAAAGGGCCCAGACCCGGCGCGACGCTGTCATCGCAGCGCCGGCCGCTTTGCCCGCCGGAGTTTTCCAGGCCTATACACGCAAGCTGTTGCGCGCAGCCGCAGGCCTCATCTGTGCCTCAGCGACGGCGAAGCTCGGGGCCCAGGCGGTGTACCTCCCAACGCGGCAGAAAGAATTTTTTTTTAAAATATATACACATATATGAAGTAAACCGTGCACAAGTGTTCCGGCGTTGCCTCGCTCTATATCTTAAGAGCGCGACGAGAAAAAAAAAATACTAAAATAAAGAAAAAGATCACGACGTCCAACCAAAAATAATAATAATAAAACGATTTCGAGCTGTAGCACACCGGCGTCGAGACAGTTAGAAAGGAATAACGGAGCGCTTTCGATGAGAAGGAAAGAGAAAAAAAAAGTTGTTTTTTTTTCAAACTTGTTTTTCCGACAAGAAAGGCAGGAAGGCACCATGAGAAAGGTGTCGTGCGCAGCGAATTTCGTAAGAAGGTCAGTGCGGTATCGGTGAAGGTTATGCTTCCTTTTTTTTTTTTTTTGGACGTTGGCCCGACGCACGGCCAGAGCGAAACGGTGTTCGTGCACCGAGCTTCTCGCTTTCTTTGAGCCCGCAAAGAGCGCTTCGAAAAAAAAAGGAGGGGGGGGGGGGGACTACACTTTAAAACCTACAAACTGGGGAACTCGTTTACTGCAACGGTGTGGGGATATTGGAGCAGACATGGCAAATTTCTCAAGAACAGATCTTTCGTGGAAAAGCGCAGTGTCGTTGTCTTCTTCTGCGGCAGCACTGCCTACCACGGACTCCGAGACGCGCCCGCAGAGGCCACCGCTCTCAGAGTCTGCGTGGCACACGAAACACTGCACCGCCATTTGCCTAAATGTTCAATCACAGAATTTCAACTGGGCCATGCTAATCTTCTCTGTATCGTTCCAATTTTAGTATATGTACTTTGGAAGTACATATAATGTGCTGTGATATGTGGTCTCTCTCTCTCTCTCTCTCTTCCCCTTCCCCATCTTTCATCGACCCCATCCCTCTCCCATGTGTACGGTAGCAAACCGGTTAAGCTAAACTGGTAAATCTCCCTGCCTTCTCCACTTTTTCCTTCCTTCCTTCCTTCAACTCGGCTGGCACCTCCCCCCCTCACCCCCCCCCCCCACCCCCCGATTTATTAGTTGTTTGTCGTCGCCCCTCAATAAGGGGCAACAGTGTGTGCGTTTGCGCGCTTGTTTAATTTATTGCTACCCACACAAATCGTAATTTTCGGTTAGTTCTAAATTGATATATGTATTGCCTTTTGTCCGTACAATGATTGCATACAATCTTAACTGTCTGAAATAAGTACCACGTACGAAATAAAAAAAACCCGCCGTGGTTGCTCAGTGGCTATGGTGTTAGGCTGCTGAGCACGAGGTCGCGGGATCGAATCCCGGCCACGGCGGCCGCATTTCGATGGGGGCGAAATGCGAAAACACCCGTGTGCTTAGATTTAGGTGCACGTTAAAGAACCCCAGGTGGTCGAAATTTCCGGAGTCCTCCACTACGGCGTGCCTCATAATCAGAAAGTGGTTTTGGCACGTAAAACCCCAAATATTATTATTAAATAAAAAAAAACGATTCCCAAACAGTACCTGTTGCGCGATAGCGAAGTGGCTAGCGCCGTCCGGCCCTCGAATGTCCATCGCCACACAGAGGAGAGGCAA
The DNA here is from genome assembly GCF_038994185.2 of Dermacentor albipictus. Classification (NCBI taxonomy): domain Eukaryota; kingdom Metazoa; phylum Arthropoda; class Arachnida; order Ixodida; family Ixodidae; genus Dermacentor; species Dermacentor albipictus. The sequence continues at coordinate 20,898,421 of NC_091826.1, forward strand.
AGAAAACTTCGTTGAAGAAGTCAATACGGACACCTCCAAGAATCACTCATATAGCGTATCGCATAACATTCCTGCTTGCGTTGCTCCTGTATGACTAGACGAATGTCCTGTCTTAATCGTTCTCTGTTGGTCGACGGCGACTTCCTGTCACAGATGTTCGACGGTATCTCTTTTTTTTTAATATTTGGGGTTTTACGTGCCAAAACCACTTTCTGATTATGAGGCACGCCGTAGTGGAGGACTCCGGAAATTTTGACCACCTGGGGTTCTTTAACCTGCACCTAAATCTAAGCACACGGGTGTTTTCGCATTTCGCCCCCATCGAAATGCGGCTGCCGTGGCCGGGATTCCATCCCGCGACCTCGTGCTCAGCAGCCCAACACCATAGCCACTGAGCAACCACGGCGGGTGACGGTAACTCTAGTCTCGCCACTGATGCGCATTTGAATACGTGTTCTCTTCCGAGCTTGACACGCTCTGTTTTCCTCGGGGGGTTCCAAAAAAAAAAAAATGCTCGCAAGCCTCTGGGATTCACCTATTTTACTACACGAACCAAAGTGTCGCGAAAGTCTCCAACAAAGTCATTGTACGCGCGCGTGTCGAACTTAGAGAACGATTTACCCGCACACACGTTGCGGTATACAATAGCTGCACCCAAATAACAATATGACGGGAGAGATGAGTCATCAAATGATGCGGCCAAGTACAAAGAGCATCAATCCAAATGGCAGCAGAGGCTCTTCGAATGGACGACGTGACGAGTCTTTTATGCGAAGCATACTAGCCGCACAACCACGCTCTTCCTTGCTGCGCCGCGCGCGGCCGCGTAGCTACCATATGACGTCATAACAGCTGCAAAAGCGGAGGCTCAACTCGTGCGCTCGCTTGCGGCCGCGTAGCCACATAGCCGGGTGTCAGCTCGTGCGCTCGCCTGCATGAGTTGTTTCTTCGTCTAGCCGAACCAAATATAGCCAAGCAACAGCACTTCACCAGGCTAAACAGTGGTTCAACAACTAAAATAAAGGCTAGTATGCTTCGCATCCTGGGCTTAACCTTAGCTAAGCCACAGACATATTTTTTTTCTTTTTATCTCTGGTTTGTGGCAATTACCACTATACGCCCCGGAGTCTCGGTTTTCATTCCAGAGCGTTGTGTGCATCTCATGACAGGCCCGCAACAATCGACTCGCGACCTCGGCTTCGCGTGCCCGTAGGTTTGCAATGCGCACTCCTGAAGCTGATTTTGCATAAATCAATTCACGTTTGGACCTACAGCGTCGGCGTGGCAACGGAAACACGCAGGCATCACTTTCAAATATTTGCTTCGACAAGCATAACGAAACAGCTGCTGCAAATACGTTGCAGCAGCTGGCCTTCTGCAACGTATTACTGCTAAAAAAAAGTAAAGTCCCATAAGAAACCGTGCACGAGCGAAACGCTGGTGTGCGATGCTCATTGTGCGACGCTGTTACGTATAACGGTGTGCGACACAACGACGTTGTTCAATTAAACGGGGGCTCACTGGGAAGTTAGAGAGAGAGAAAGAACACGAAAGGCAGGTAGGTCGACCAGACGAGTACCCGGTTTACTATTCTGCACTGGAAGTGGGGGAAAGGTGAATATAGAAAGAGGAAGAAGGGAGAGAGTAAGCACTGAGTGAGTGTGGGAGGATGCACAGGGACACTATAAACGGTCTCTTAATCCAGTGCACTTCAAGTGGTGTACTGGTGCACGAATCGCTTTTCGTGCCAGTGTCGAGTGTGGCCACGGTCCGACTATCTTTGACTCGGAGAACTGTTTTGAGTCCAGTCGGTGTAAAGTTGCCCGTTATAAGTTAGAGACTTAGACGTTAAACAATAGTGGTTGTTCAAACTACGACACCTCTCGTTCGACCACTGTTAACTACTCGAGTTTGACGCACTTCATGTGTTTTTTTTTTTTTTAAGGGCAGGATATAAGAGCAACATACATGGTAAGGCTTGTTTCGGTAAATTTGTTTCGCACAAAGATTATCCGGCTTGCGCTCTCACACACGGTGCTAAAGTAGTACACACGCGTTGAAAGCCTTCAAGCGGACGTGCGGTTCACACCCGCTGTTCCCTCCGGCATGAGAACGCGAAAATTTAGTCGCGACGAATGAATGGAGGAAAATGATGAAAGCGCGACAGAAGCGACAGTAGGAAGAAGCCAGACTCGATGCTTTTGCGATACTCTACAGCAAATATCACAGTATTCTTGGCAGCCGTGTAGCAAGCAGTGTAGAACTAATAGCTGTTCCCACAGCTAGAGCGATAGCAGCAGTCCCGAAAAAAAGATAGATCGAGACAGGAAACTTCTTCAGCTCAAAAACATTCTTGCGTCTATACTCCAAGCCAAGACGCAGCCAAGTGACGAAAACTAAATGGAAGAAAATGTCGACACAACTAAGCAAGTGCTTAGCGCGTGTGTTTTCGCGACGGAGATAAAATCGCACTCCTGCGCGGTTTCCGCGAAAACTCGATTCCACCACGTGACGTCATAGACGAGCCCGCTGACGTCAGCAAATGCGTGCGAGTGCGCAGTAAAACGCCGCTAAAGGTGCGGCGTGCCAATTACGACAGCGAAACCACGCACTTCACCGCGTGTACAGAAGCTTAATTGGCAATCTCGCGATGATGGCCCGTATAAGGCAAGATGTCTGAGCACCGAGTTAACGGCGTGCTCGAAATGCTAAAGGGCTGCTGAGCACGAGGTCGCGGGATCGAATCCCGACCACGGCGGCCGCATTTCGATGGGGACGAAATGCGAAAACACCCGTGTGCTTAGATTTAGGTGCACGTTAAAGAACCCCAGGTGGTCGAAATTTCCGGAGTCCTCCCTACGGCGTGCCTCATAATCAGAAAGTGGTTTTGGCACGTAAAACCCCAAATATAAAAAAATGCTAAAGCACCAGGATGAGTTGCTTGTATCTCCTGCAGTTATACCTGCTTGCGAATCACCTCCCAGACGTATAGCAAACTTCGCGAAAACTTCGAGTGCATGTTACAAACTCGCGCGCCTCCTTCGGGCATACGGGTTAACTAACGACGCCATGCGATTCAGTGAAGCGTAAAGTTGACGAAGAGGTGCATGTAACAACGCGTCTGCTACAGTACAATACATGACCGAAGGGATCGTGACGTTTAACACCCTGAGGCTAGGCACCGGTCACGTGGCACGCCGTAGTAGGGAGTTCCGGATTGATCTCGATCCCCTGGAGCTCTATCTCTACCCAGCTTCAAGTATGCGAGCGTTTTTTTTTTTTTTTTGCATGCTGCCCCTTCAGAATGAGGCATATGGTCGAAGAAATGGCCAGATTTTCAAGCGAAATACCCGTATACGTGTAAAGAACTCTAATGACAATGGAGTTCAAAGCCGAAGTTTGACGAACTGCAACATGTGGTGTACGCCAGTGGTATGGTATGGTATGGTATGGTATGGTATGGTATGGTATGGTATGGTATGGTATGGTATGGTATGAATAACTTTATTTAGGTCCTGAGCGATCAGTCTGGGACTGATGCGGGCCGCTCCCACGTCGGTACAGAGAGGCCGATCCCCTCTGCCGCAATTTCTTGCGGGAGGTCATTAGGGGAGGGGGAGGAGGGGGGGGGGGCAAGCGCGGGCGTTGTCAAGCGTCGCTTTATGCATGCCTCCTGGTACACAGAAATTACGAGGGGGAGGGGGTGCCCGGTGTGGCCTCTCCAATTTCTTATTGCATTTTTGACGTCGTTGTTATTGCTCCGCGTGGTAATTGATTGCGTACGCTGGCTTTTTGCTCTTGCAGCACGTCCTTCGCAATTTACCCGCTATAGGAAGGCAATGTTTCACGTTTCGGGACCTCGTTCCCATATAGTCAAGGTCCGCGGGCACGAAAGGCTGTAGAGTATTCCGCGCATAGTCAGCGAATTTCCTGTCGGTTCACAAAAAATAATAATAATAATAATAAAGACCGAGTAACCGCAGGGCACGCAACGCGAGGTTTCTCCAGGACTCCTGCACGAGCACGCTATGTGCCCGATTGCCACCACCACCACCACCACACCCTCGAAGTTGAGTTCCAGGATTACTTCATTCCCGCTTCGGCTTCAGGACAGCGCGTGGCCCATGTGAATCATCTGTGAACGCGGAGCTAAGGGAAAAAAAAAGAGAAAAGAGAGGTAAAACAACGAGGAAAACAGGGAGAACAATGACAGAGCGCGCAGAGAGGAAGACTGCGACGTGAGTGCATTATATATACGTACGCAGACGGTTACACAGTCGCGAATTATTGCGGGCACGCGAATGTTTTCCGGCACGGCCGCCGAGAGACGTGCAGAGAAAGAAAGAAAAAAAAATTTCACCACGTCTTCGAGCGCGTACAGCTCTGCCTAGATATACTTTAGACATCAAAAAACCTCAGGAGAGTCTGTATATACGACCTAAAGAAGGAAAAAAGAAAAGAAAAAGAAGATCGTAGAAGAAGGCGAAGTGGCAACTTAATTCGTCCGCTAACAACAGTCTTAATTCGGCCCCGTCGCACGCCCCGAGACGATCATACGAAAACATGCGCAGAATTGCGAATAAACAAACAAACAAACAAAAAAAGAAAGGACCAACTCCTCTGGGTTCTCTCGTCCGTCCGACCAAACCACCTCTCGGCACGACCGCTGACGACAGCCATTGCGTTATACGCTGGAAACGCATCTTTTCTTTTTTCTTTTCTTTTTTTCTCTCTTTTTTCCTTTTTGCCAGGACACTATGTCGGCAGCGTGCCTACGTCCACGACAGCTGCATGTTTGTCGAGGCATAACCGTGCAGTACTGTGAAAGCTAGAGTTTCAGACTATCACAGCACCGAGAGCACACTTTGCCGTGCAATATGACGTAGAGTGCCTAAAGTTAAGCGTTCCAGAAGCGAATGGTAACTGCATTTTGCGTACAAAGGTTTCTTCAGGGTGACTGCTTGCGGATACCTAGCAAATGCAGTTTGCGAATCATGGTTGTTGCCACCCCCCCCCCCCTCTCTCCGACGTTCTGATCCCCAATTTCAGGCCTTCGTTCCGCCTTTCTCTTGCTTTACTTTGTTTGTTTCCTGCATGATTACACACCCGATACAAAGACGGTTCAGACAAGGTGACAAGAACAAGTGCGAAAGGCAACTATACCCTGACATCGAAGGCAAACTTTTACGTTGTCGCTAATCTCGGAGGCACGTATGACAAAACGAGAGGCTTCAGGCAAGAGGCTTCGCGAACTAGTGCAAGCACCAAGTATTGCTTGCAATCGCAATTATGGTACGTCGCAATTTCCAACCGTGGCCTATACGTACAATCGACTCTCAAATAAAACGGGATTTCAGCCACCCTTCGTGCAATTCTACTACAACTCAAGAGCCGCGCGAAATCGTCATCACCGTCCAGAGCTGCGCAGTCCACTTATTTACTCTATCTCACAAGTCGTCTGCAGCATTGTGGAACTGCATGCCTCCTAAGCCAATCGGAAAGCCGAATGTCCTTCGAGATGTGTTCATCCGCGCCCTGTCGTCTGCTCACCGCAACGAAAATTCGTGTTACACGAGGTGCATGCGCAAATGTACTAATATGTTACGCATCGCTGTACAACCCATCGTGTTCCAATCAAAAAATAAAACTCTCTAATCTCGCCAATACTCTGACATTTAATTCCGGAACTATATGCCGCTGCGCAGGGACATTACATGCGTGCGCCTCGTATAGTTTAGGCAGCGCGATGGAAACGACTTGGGAGATCAACTATATTCTCCAACGCAACGATGACCACATCCTTTCGCCACAGACAAAACCAATACTTTGACAGATGAAATGCTTCCAGAGTACAACACGTTCATTATGCTCTCTTTTTTGTTTCTGCCGGCAAGAGAAGTTAGATGATGCTTCCGAGGAAGCTTGTTCCGTACGGGAAGACCGACCAAGCTTCTTGCATCGTCTGCACCTGGCAACGTTTCTCGCATCGGCGCGCTAGTCTTTGACAATTCCTCCCGAGTTCCTACACTTTAGAAAGGCTGGATCAGCACTCATTTCGAGCCAACTTTTCAGAGTTTCACACCTTTGCCATCTTCCGGCGCGACAGATTTGTCTCAATAAGGACGCATTCTAGTGCATCGCTGAAGCTGAAAGCGCAACATCGCTAGCGTTCTTGAGCCGAAAATGAACAATGCACCATGGCCAGGCACACTGCCTTCCTTAAAAAGGAAGTTTAAATAAAGCAACACTCCGCCATATATATAGTGCTGCATTATTCGCGAAATACGCGGAACACAAAACCACTGATAGTCATATTAGAGAGTTTTAGCATATCCGCACAACTCTTCCTGTTTACAGAACATCACAGCCCCAGATGGCGTCAGCTTCGCTGTAATAAACAATTCGCGCCACTTCGAAGGAGTGTACGAAACGTTTTTTCTTCTTATTATTTTTTTCCTGTGGCGTGGAATGACCTCTACGAAGGAAGAAGAAAAAGAGAGTCACGGTCAATTATTGTTCCTGTCAACGGCTTTGCACCAGCAGCTGTACATGAACAATTTACATGAACTCTACATACATGAACATGAACAGCAGCATTTTTAGTTGTGTGCTCTTCAGCTGAACTCGGCGTCACAACATGATGGCGCTCCGTTAATCCGTAAACGCTAATTGTTCAAGCGCGGGCTAAAAATTCTCCAGTAACTCGGAGTCGGCGCACTATACCGTGTCGACCCGTGGAGTTTGTCGTTGTTTGACTATAAGATGCTTTGGCAAAGTCTTAACGGTGCTGTTTATGTATACAATCGCGTTCAATACGAGCCGCTGCCACAACACGGGTGTCCGTAGTCGAAAAGGGGCTGCAGACTGCACGGCAGCGTCGGCATGCGAGAATTTGTAGACTATAAAACACCGTTCCAATTACTGGCATTTATTAAACCGATTTTTTTTTCGTACTTCGGTGGCGCCGTGCGTGGCCTTGCAGCCCTTTTCGACCCCGCGTTCCAGCTCACGTTGAGCGCGACTGTACGCAAACTGCAATGCGATGACATAGAGTGCGTTTTGACTGCTTACGGTGTCCTTCTACGTGTATCTGCATGGTGCTGAAACAGCCCCCCCCCTCCCTCTCCCTCTCTCTCTCTCTCTCTCTCTCAAGACGCTTATTTTTTTTTTCACGTTATATACATAATGCACCCGCACTAAGATCCTCCCATGAAAGTCGTCCTATATTGGCTCTGCCAATTAACACATTCTTTATCGTATACATGCTTGTGCGAACAAGTACAGCAGGCCAACCGTGACACATCAAAGACAGTAAAATAATTTACAGAATTCTTCAATTTTGAGTGTATAAATTATTTTACAGTGCGCAAGGAAATGCGTCGCGTTTAAATTGAGTTGCGTGGAACCGACCGCATCGTGTACGTATACGCCCGGCGACGAAAGTTTACGGACCACGGGAGGTACGAAAGCGTTCGATTCCCGAGCAGCCCATAGCAGTAGCCAGTAAAACTGTCTACGACAATGTTGTTAGCATATTCCAGTCGAGGCCCGAAAGGCAAGTACCAGGCTACGTTGTGAGGATGCGGAGATATTCAGCGTTTTTCTCGGATCTCGTGCTCCGCAATATTTTGTCGCCGGGTGTACATGGGGGCAGGGATAGTCTAACAGTTCTAATTCTTTTCATTCTCCCTCTTCGTCAGTGGTGCTGCATATATATGGTTCCGCCTACACGTTCTCACCAGGACCGTTCGGTCGTGAACGGTATAGATGATAAGAAAGGGATAGACGCGAGAGAAAGGAATCGCTGTATTGTACCCCCCCCCCCCCCCCCCCCTATATGTCAGACAGTCTTTGCGGTGCTCTTAATTAAAGGTAGCGTGCGCGCGCTTTGCATTTCTGCCCGTATAGCGCGGTTTGAAATTAGTGCTGCTCTTTGTCAGCGAGGGCAGCAGCTGTTCACACGAACTCAAAGCGTATTCTAGGAAGCGTCTGGCGTTATTCGACGCTCAGACGTATCGGGCAGGTCGCGTGTTATCTTAACAGGCATGCAGCCACTGCGTCGCAGTTCTCAGAATTTTGAAAAAAAAAAAAGAAGAGAAACATTTCACGACAGTCTGTATATACAGTCGTTTGCGTCCTATACATCTGCTTCAAGACGAGTGACCCCCGTGAGCCGGCTTCTCCGACGCACGCCTGCGATGATTCAACCAATCAAATTACCATTCGTGACGACAACTTCCGCGTATGCTGGGGAAGGAGGGGGGGGGGGGGGGGCAAGCGCGTCGAGTGGACGATACAAGCTACAAAAAAAAAAGGTAAAGTCAGTGGTGTACCTATATGCGTGGCCTCCGTATCTTGCAACAAGAATAACAGAACAGAAGCGAAAAAAAAAAGTAAATGTGCGACCGGCTTCTCGAAGCTGCGTGTGGGTTTGCGCGATATGTGCCACGCCGGTGTATACGCGCCACAGTGATTGCACTCGGATTTGGGTAATTTATTTCGACTCTCCTCCGCCGGGCCCTGGGCGCCCAATTAGCGAAGCGGGGGGGGGGGGGGGGGGCGAGCACGGAAAAAGAAAGAAAGAAAGAGTGGCGCGTGTTTTTCCCTGCCCTCCTCCTCCTCCCCTCTTTCCCAGCACACAACTCGTGCAGCCGAATCGTCACGAGCGGCCGTTAGGCGCGTGTGCGCGCACACCCGGCCACAAAACTTTACGGGACGCCTATTCCACGACAAACGTGAATTCCTGCTCCGTGTTAAGGCATGACTCGTCCAACTTCATTAAATTAATTATGGGGTTTTACGCGTGCCAAAACCACTTTCTGATTATGAGGCACGCCGTAGTGGAGGACTCAGGAAATTTTGACCACCTGGGGTTCTTTAACGTGCACCTAAGTCTAAGTACACGGGTGTCTTCGCATTTCGCCCCCGTCGAAATGCGGCCGCCGTGGCCGGGATTCGATCCCGCGACCTCGTGCTCAGCAGCCTATCAGGGTAGCCACTGAGCAACCACGGCGGGTCCAACTTCATTGGTCAACACGTACACTGTATAGGTCCCAATAGCTACTGCGGACTGGAGTTTCGAATAAGAAGCTATATGTGTGCAGAGGCTTCGCGGGAATTAAGTTTCTTTGTTCTCCCCCTCCGCAAATCGATTGTCCCGTAAACTTTTGTGGCCAACTGTGCGCGTGTATTTTCTATAGCGTTGAGTCTGCGGCAGTATAGCCTACGATCTGTCCCATGATTAATTGGAACCACGCGTGATTTTCCTCAACGCGCACCCGAACCCAAGTATACACGGTCGCTTTTGCATTCCGTCCACACAGAAAATGCAGCCGCCGCGGTATAAGGAGTCGAACCCGCCATCCTGGGCTCGGCAGGTCACGGGTTGAATCGCTGACGGCGTCGGCCGCATTGGAAGGCATTACGGCATCAAACCACTGGACTACCATTATCATTTGTCAGGACAAAGTAGAGATGGCGGCGGTTGTGGAACAACCTTTCTATACAACGGCGCAGGCGTCACGTGGTACGTGACGTAGCACGTAGCACATCGGCCACCATGACTGCGAACGACACCGGTTTGACACACTCGGGGCTACATCCAGTAGGCATACGCAAGTACGCACACGTTCGCATATGCAAGGAAGTTAGACTTGAAAATTGCCGCACTAGTAACTCAATGGTGGTGCATCACGCACGCGCAATGCATATGTTTTTTTTATTATTTGCATCATCATCATCATCATCAGCCTGGCTACGCCGACTGCAGGGTAAAGGCCTCTTCCATACTTCTCCAACTACCCCGGTCCTGTGCCAATTGTAGCCATGTTGTCCCTGCAAACTTCGTAATCTCATCCGCCAACCTAACTTTCTGCCGCCCCGTGCTACGTTTCTCTTCTCTTGGAATCCAGCCCGTAACCCTAAATGACCATCGGTTATCTTCCTTCCTCTTACATCCCCTGCCCTTGCCCATTTCTTTTTCTCGATTTCAACTAAGATGTCATTAACTCGCGTTTGTTCCCTCATATGCATACGTTTCTATTAGAGACAACCGCTAATTTCTTCTATGACTTCCCTGTCACCCTTGCCTGTTGGCATAACGTGGTTGTGATTGCATAAGCTTGTCCGCAAGCAGCAAATGGAACACAGCAAGCGTAGACGCGAGTGGCAGCAATAGTGGCGCCAACTGGTGACGTTGAGCTCAACCAGAAAGTGCAAAAACTATTATTGCAATGGACAGGATATGCCATACATGTTCTACTCAGTTGCTGGCCTGGCAGCGTGGAGGCGCCATCTTCTCCAGTCATACTCGTTTCCACAAATTTGATCTTTTTTTTTTTCTAAGGCAGCGTTATATATCTCGCGAGAACACGCTGCGGACATCGCCTGGAAACCGCTTCCAAGAACAAAACTGCGCACAAAAAGAAAATATAGAGAGATGGAGAGAAATAAAGAGAAGTATATACGGCACACGTGGAACCAGGTGCGAAGACCACTTGCGTGGAATCGAGGCAGAGCGTTCGGCCGATCAATCATTCCGCGCCGGCCGACCACGACGCAGTGCTCCGCTATTTTTCGGCGCCAAATACGCTTCGCCTTTTTTTTTTCCTTCTTTACTCTTTTCGTTTTCACCTTCTAGTGAGCCTGGCGAAACGCGGTCCAGTTCGGTGCGTGGGATGATGTAGCATGCTTTCGATCAACGCGAGTCGCTGAAAAGCGGACGCTGTCTCAATAGCGTCGCACCGCCACCGTTAGAACCACGTGTGCGCGACGACGTGTATATATTAATTCGACCACATTACTCGGCCGATTGTTAGGAGTTACGCCCCCGTAGTAAAAAAATGTAAGGCGACAAGTTTAGAGGACACTGCGGCTTTCGGGTACTTTAGTGAAATCGCAAAACGAAGTGATATATATATATATATATATATATATATATATATATATATATATATATATATATATATATATATATATATATTAGTCATATAATGAGAAGCCAACAAACACTGACACCAAGTACAACATAGGGGAAATTGCATGTGCTTAATCAATGAAGTAAAGTAACGATAAATTAATGGAAATTAAAGTGGATGAAAAAACAACTTGCCGCAGGTGGGAACCGAACCCACAACCTTCGCGTGTCGCGTGCGATGCTCTACCAATTGAGCTACCGCGGCGGCGTTTCCCCATCCACTTTCTTGGGTATTTATGTGTATAATACAATTGGTAGAGCATCGCACGCGACACGCGAAGGTTGTGGGTTCGGTTCCCACCTGCGGCAAGTTGTTTTTTCATCCACTTTAATTTCCATTAATTTATCGTTACTTTACTTCATTAATTAAGCACATGCAATTTCCCCTATGTTGTACTTGGTGTCAGTGTTTGTTGGCTTCTCATTATATGACTAATAATTATCGGGTCCCTCGGTTAACCCCCTTTCTTCTCGTTTATATATATATATATATATAGAGAGAGAGAGAGAGAGAGAGACAGAGAGAGAGAGAGAGAGAGTCTGAAAAGAGGAGATACTAAATCTACTGCAAGCGGGCCCCACGTTGCTGCAACGTTGGCCAGTGCTATAGGGTAATGTGAGCCAACGTTGAACCAACATTACCGCTGCTTTCAGTGTTGCTAGGGGGGAGAGAGGAGTGGGGGGTATTTAATGAAAACTGGAGAGGACACCTGGCAACGGGTCTGGCATGCTACTACTTCAAGCGACTGCCATGATATATAAATTTATTATAGTATGCGAGCATAATGTGGGATAGATAAATCGCCCACACAAAACGGGCAACACGCATAATTGTAACGGGCGACCTACATAATTGAAATACCTCATTGAGGGAGGTTAAGCGGAAGACGAGGATTCGGTTTGGTACCCTAAACAAGGGGGAAGGGATATGGGGATGCGAAGAGCAGGGAAGGGAAGTGGAGAAGTGAAGCACATACACGGAAAGAGATAGAGAAAAACGCAAACACACATACATAAAATGACGCCAATGTGTTAGAGTCGTTCAAATGTATATACGTCACTCGAATGAAGGAGGGCCGTTCCGCCTTACAAAATCGTGGGGCTTGAGGTGCGAAAACCACGATCTCAGTATGAGCGACGCCGTAGTGGAGGACTCCGGAAATTAGGACCACCTGAGCTTCTTTAACGGGCACCTAAATCTAAGCATACACGGGTGTTCTCGCATTTCGCCCCGTCGAAATACGGCCGTCGTGGCCGGGATTCGATCCCGCGACCCCGTGCTTAACAGCCCAGCACCACAGCCACTAAGCAACCACTGCGGGTAGTTCCGCCTTCGCACGGCACGGAACGCTCTGGTGACACTGCAGTCTGTGGTCCAAGTACATGTCGTAGCTCAAGGTTTACCACGAAAGCATAAGGTCGGTTACCCTACGTAGGTGGACGGGGTAGAGGGAGTGGTGACATTAGAGAGAGAATGTTCCCGGAAGAGATTTGAGCACTTGGAAAATGCCGCGTGGCCAAAGGTAATTATGCAGGCCTGTTTATTCTTATATAACGCGCAACATCGCCGATTAACGGCGAAGTCTGTGTCTGTGTAGACAATTAGGCCAGTCGCCGTACTTCGCCAATACTCGAACGGGAGTGATTTTCCACTGTTCATAAAACAAAACAGCAATACCAGTATCATTTGAATGTGCGTCATAATCTTCGAATGTTGCAGCAGTGCTACCTTGTTGTTGTTTTTTTTTATGCTGCTTCGCATGTATACGGTCATCTTCATTATAATATGTTGTTGCAGCTTTAGTAGCCGCCACCATTCTAAAACCGCACTTTGTACTGTGTTATATTCAACGAGAATGTCAAGGAATAGTCTACGTTGCATCTCGTCGCCTTTCTGACGTACCATTCTTTCACGCGCTGTCCCAAAGACGAAGAATCCTTTTGCCAGTTTGCCTAAGAGCTTGCTCTCATTTCCTAATCAAACAGTTAAGATAGTCTATGACGGCTCTCGTGTTTTCATAGATGCTAAAGAGGCAACGAAAGAATAAGTTAAGAAAACAGCGGCGTCGCAGGGTCCCTTCCTAAGTCAAAGCGAAGTTATAGTGCTGCATATAACGCATTACATAGCAGACCCGCACAGAGACCGCTGCGGTGAAACTAGAAGGTAATTCCACCAGAAACGTCCGCATTCCGCCATGTGGGCATTTCCAGCCAATCACGGAGGGCTCGGCCACCGTGCGAGCCAATCAGAGATGACAAGATGGCGGAATTTGCGCCGGCGTTCGGTACCTACGGCACCCCCAGCGCCGAACGTATATCACAACGAGGAGACGCGGTCGGTGCGGCATCGGCGGCGGTGCACCTTCGCAGGCACGCACGCTCGGTACCCGAGGGCGTTTCCGATGGGACTCGCTCCGGTGCCGCCGACAAGCCAAGCGTTCCGGCTCGCTACGTCGCCGGCTGCCGTCGAACGGCTCAACGCCCCCGCGTGCCCGCAGAGTGGCGCTGCCGCATGGTGCTCCCGTTTGACCCGTACGCGGCTCAGCGCGAGCGTATTACTCGGACGACGCATGCGCGCCAAGGAGGACGACGTATAACCGACGCCCGCGGGCGCCACACTTGGTCCGCTCCACCCGAACGGTCAGTCATCCCGCGCACGCCGGGGAGGGTCCTTGCCGGAAGTCGGTTTCCGGACGCGTCATGGCCCATATCACCCCGTGTACGTGGTGTGTTACCTGTCGAGACGGCGTATACCGAGGATTAATATGCCAGCCCCCGCGGGCTTCGATTTAGGAAGGTGCACGAGCGTCGTTGGATGGGACCGAGCGAACTATATATATCGCGTATAAACCAGCCCCCCACTGTGGTCGCCGATGTGGCACCTGTGCGCGCGTATGCAACACTGGAACGGTTAAAATCGATCGCGTGACGTACCGCGTGCGACATCGTGATAACGTGCAACGATCGCAGGTTGTTGAAGGCGAAAACTGCGTTTTATACGCGGATGCCTTATATATATTATAGGCGCGCCTTAAATATATATGAGCATAGTTTCAAAGTTGGTGTGCCGTCTTCACGTACTGAACTTTGTAGTAATGCATTCATCCCTAGCACACCCGCCGTGGTTGCTCAGTGGCTATGGTGTTGGGCTGCTGAGCACGAGGTCGCGGGATCGAATCCCGGCCACGGCGGCCGCATTTCGATGGGGGCGAAATGCGAAAACACCCGTGTGCTTAGATTTAGGTGCACGTTAAAGAACCCCAGGTGGTCAAAATTTCCGGAGTCCTCCACTACGGCGTGCCTCATAATCAGAAAGTGGTTTTGGCACGTAAAACGCCAAATATTATTATCCCTAGCACAAGCAAAGAGTGGAACCACCTTCCCGCCACCGTTGCAGTCATCCTGGATACCGACACCTTCAAAGCCAGCATTCATGAAACGCCACGTTGAATCTGTCGTGGTATATTGCACAAATGTTTTGTTATGTTCGCCCACTCCTTTCTGTAATGCCTTTGGGCCCTGAAAGTATCTTAAATATATATATATATATATATATATATATATATATATATATATATATATATATATATATATATATATAGAGAGAGAGAGAGAGAGAGAGAGAGAGAGAGAGAGACGCTTGCGCGAAAACATGCACGTATACGACAGCCGCCACTTGAAGTACCGGGCGGACAGCGTGAAATTTTTTGATGCGGCTCGTTTTGGACGGTCGATAAATATAGTTAAATATACAGAACACCGGTCAGGTCTCTCTCGTGGCGCCACTGAAACGTACGCATGCGGGAAAGTGCCGGCCATGTATTGCCGGGCATCTGCAATGTGCACTCTCGATTTAGTTTCTTAAAGTCCTCTCTCTCTCTCTACATATATATATATATATATATATATATATATATATATATATATATATTCGGTAAATCGCGCTATAAGTTCCGCGCGACCTCGCGGACGCAGCTTTTCAGATCTCGCTAATATCCGAACCTCGTGGCCGAGATGACGTCACGGAGGCCTCGACCATGGATGAAGGAAAAAAAATTAGGAGACAGCATTACGTCACGCGGCCAGCTTTGGCTCAAGCGAACGCTCCGTGAAGTCAGTCCCTTTGCTCAGTGGCGGCCCATGGAACACGTGACCTCTTGCGTCGAGGTCACGCGGAGCAAGAACGGAGGTTCGCTGAGACGTTTGGGAATGGCCGAGAGCCCGATGTGCGATTCCTGTGGGTACGAGGAGACCATCGAGCACCTATTGTGTACCTGCCCCCGCTACGATGTACTACAACGCCTCTCTCTGCAGGAAACTTTGCACCGACTAGACTTACGACCTTTCACCGAGTCAAAGATACTCGGACCGTGGCCACACCCGTCACTGGCACGAAAAGCGAATCGTGCATTACTGCAATACTTGAGGTACACCGGTTTAAGAGTCCGTTTATAGTGTCCCTGTGCATAGTGTCCCTCCCAGACGTACTCTGTGCTTACTCTCTCCCTTTCTTCTTCTTTCTATTCCCCTTTCCCCCACCCCCAGTGTAGGGTAGCAAACCGGATACTCTTCTGGTTGACCTCCCTGCTTTTCCTGTCCTTGCTTTCTCTCTCTTGGTTCCCAGTAGCGATGCCAGTAGCTTTTATTCGGTTATTAAATTATGTGTGTTAGGAAAATTATGTGCGATTATAAATAATGCGGTATGGGATTCCAGACCATGGATCCGTTATACTCCAACAGTCTCTGGCTGTATCTTTGCCAATGTGCGGAATAAAGAAGTTGAATTAATTTTGGGGTTTCACGCGCCGAACCCGCGATGGCACGTCGTAGTGGTGTGCTCAGGGTTCATTCTGACCCACAGGGAATCTTTAACGTGACCCCACGGGGTACGGGTGTGCATTTCGCGCCCCATCCAAACGCGGCCACCGCGGCCGGGATTCGATCCCGCGACCTCGTGAATCAAGAGATTGCTGACTGCGGCTCCAATAAGCATGTGGTTATCGCAAATATGTTTAGTAGAAAGGGATCGTGAGTTATTTGAGAAACAATTTGAGCTTTCTTATACTTCTACGTGGCATCAAGCGATAACACCTGAAGTGATCGGAACAAAGGCGCACATGTGATCTGTAATCTTCGAAAAAGTAATCATTCGTCAAACTGCGTATGTAAGTGTATCGAAGGGACAACACAAGGCTAAGGCGGAAATCGGGAAAGACACAGGACAGCCACAGACCTGCTTTTTTTGTCTTAGTCGTCTTGAGCTGTCCCTTCGAGATGTTCAACCTGTACTTTGCAACTTGCCCAAATGTCGATTATTCTATCGTGTATAAGTATGCTGACTGGGCTGGTTGCATGATGCATCCTGAAAGGGTTACGGAAAATACAGGACGAAGTCGTCTACTGTGCATATTTCGTCCCATCACTTGCCCTGTTCGATCCCAGCCAAACTGCGAATGAACGAGTGTATGCACGTGGCAGTGCCGAACTTGTCGCGAAAGCAGCTACGATTCACCTCTGATATCTAGCTTGCGACGACGCTGGTAGCGACATCTTGCGACTGTTTGTCCAACCACAACGCGCAAAACACGTTTTTTTTTTCGGTTTTCCTGTCGAATAAAAATAAAGCAGAGGCGGCATGTTAGCGATTGCGCCGCTGCTGACACTTTGCACCACCCTGCATAATATAGTCGGTTACCGCCGTACCTCTTTGGTTGAACTCCACGTCACCATGTGGCGCCACCAACCCGGACGTTAACGTCTACACCTAAAGTAATCCGCTATTTCGCAAACGGCAATAACTTTAACGGACAAGCTAAAACTCGTTATTAGATATTCTTAGCATGACAGAAAAGCATTGCAGTATGCGGAATACCGGCAGAACGCCGGACAGACAGACGTGAGTACCAGTAGCGGTGACGCCATCTTTTGACGCTGACGTCAAACATACTGGACCACAATTTCAACGAGCAAAAGCGTTGCCAGCGACAATCATTAGCATACCTATAGTGGATCTTTTATTTTTCTCGAGATCAATGACGCAACACAAAGGTCTTCTCAGGTGCTGTGGTTGAAGAAACAGTCACAACGTGGTTCAACCAGCACTGTTGCTGCCATTGGCGTCTTCGGTGTACCTGTGTTCTGTAAATTGTTATACGTTTACGTACAGGCTAAATCTTTCTATTGAGGGCAGCAGCATCAGGGGCTTGTTTGGTGCAGCAATGTTGGCAGCGACATCTTACGACGCTTTCTTCAACCACAACACGATAGAAACGTTTTTGTGCCTCATCCGTATTGTCGCAAGAGGGAGAAAATAAATGTTGAGTCATTATGTGTTAATTATTGTTGCTGTCGACGCCATTAGGGACCCCAGCAGCTAAGGACAACATGGTCATACTTCCGTCTCCTCTAGTTGAACTTAGCGTCTCAAGATAGCGCCAGAAGCGCTGCCGCTGTAGAGTCTCTTTATTCTTTATGCCGCTGCCGTCGACGTCTTCAGGCGTATTCCGTGATGGCATTCGGGACATTGTCGAATTCCGCCACGTTTATAAAATTTGGTAATGGCGGCATTTTCGAGCCAATCGGAGAGGCTGTAGCATGTCCTCCAGGCCTGTAGCCGTTCTGGACCAATCAGAGCTGACCAGATGGCAAACCTCTACAATATGGCGGAATTCGACAACGTCCAGAACACCGCTCCCATGCAGTATACCGTCAAATATGTGACACTGGACGGACAGGCTGAAGAATCTCTCTTATACACGCCGGTCAAGCAGCACATACTGCGTGCAACAGCGATGTTGTCTCGACGCCGCATCATGCGCCGTCTCGTTCGAGCACTTTATCGTCTGAGGTCAGCCTCCTCCCCCCTCTCTACTCCCGATTGCAGTGTGGACTCCTGTGTTACGCCCACTCTGATTTCCGTTTTATTTTTTTCTTGATCAGACTATAATTATATATTTTTTTTGTCCTCCTGAGCTAAATACACACGCGCGCGCTCAAATCGACTGCGCGTCACCTCGGAACAACGATAAAGCGCGAAGCCACCGAGGGCCAGCGAGCCGCCGTCCTTATCTTATCGATGCGAGCTCCCAAGAAAAGCAGAAATCACCGCCGCGCACCGTAGAAATGCGCCGGCAATACGGTAAGCGCCCCGGCTGCTAATGTTGCAGTCAAAAGCGCGCGGCTATAGCGGCTATATGACAGAAAGGAAGGAAGAAACGGTATCGCTCGAATGCCATTGTGAGAACGTATAAACGCTTGACGGGAGTATGCTTCTTCCCAGCACGACTTTATGCCTTTTGCCGTTTCCGTTTTTGTTTTCGTTCATTTTTTTCTCTCTCTCCGTGTGTGTGTGTGTGTGTGCCCACTGAGACCGTGCTCAAAGAGCTGCCGGCGGAATAGAAACACCATTCTTCTCGGAGCAACAATGCCTCCTCGAGCGCGCCCACCCGGGCGCGCATAACAGTGGCCGCTGCTGTAGTGACGTATACAAATGGTGAGAAAGAAAGCGATACGAAAGAGAGAGAGAGAGAAAGTCGAGATTATTCGGGCGCCGGCAGTAGTTCTCTAGCACTACTTCCCCAATTTCCGCCCTATACATATTATACGTGAACGGATTAGCCATTCGACTAATAGAGAGATTTAGCTTGTCTGTGAACGCACTACCGTTTACGGAATGCCGGTGACGTACACATCAATGACGCCGCTGGTGGCGCCATCTCGCGACGTTGAATTAAATTACGACGTTGGACGTCACATTGCAACACGCGGGCCTGCGCGAGGGACGCAGTACACTGCAAAACAATGTTCCCGCTTAAAAGTGAATAATGGTGTAAATCGCTCTACAACTCACACCCGTGCACCTAAAAGCAGCGTCAGGATGTGAGCTAAACACTAATTTACACCCTCATTAATTTTTAAGGGTGTAAATTATTATATGGTGTAGTGGGGGCTCAGGGTTAATTGCGACTCCCAGACGCGTTGCTAACTCTAAACAAGGAAAAAGCGTTTTTTTTTTATAAATTTGCCCGAGCATGTGATGCCATCGGCTGCGAGGAGTGGATCTCCCCACCGCCTAATCTCCCTCTTGAAACACAGAAACGTCGTCTGATATCATGGGAATTCTCCACAGAGACCGACCTTATCGGACGGGCCTGACTAGACCTCGGCACTTTTAGTGCAACTATATAGCTCAATAACCCTGCCCGTCAATTCGCATACGCTGTCTATACAAGAGCAATCCCTTTTCAATATAAACGTTTTACTCATTCATTCAACAAGCGCGCATGAGCATTTGATTTTTCTTACCCGTAAAAAATTTTAATTTCTATCGTGAGTGAAATGAACCCATGTAAACTATGACGCGCTATACAAGAACGCTGGTGTACAGCCAACTATGGGTTAAGACACACACACACAACCACATGTATTCCGGAAAGCACAGACAATTCGTGTCGCGCATACAATCAGATTGCACGAGGTTCGGTGACAACAGACAAGGGATAGGACTTTTGATGACATTCGAGAAACTTGTGATGCATGCAGGCGTCTCCTGCGACGTGAGATTACGTTTAACATTTGTTAGCCGGTGAAAAGCGGTCACCAGAGAAAGGTAAATAAGTACACGTGTCAACACACACACACACACACACACACACACACACACACACACACACACACACACACACACACACACACACGCACACGCACAAACACACACATACATACATACATACACACATACACACATACATACATACATACATACATACATACATACATACATACATACATACATACATACATACATACATACATACATACATACATACATACATACATACGCGCGCGCACACATGGCTGTCCATCATGCAACCCGAACGCACTTAGGAGCAAGAGCCCCTGTCAGGCCGAATGGCCTTTAGCTCTTGTTTCCTCTTTCTGTAATGAAGAAAGGAAATAAACTTCAAACTAGAATAGGCAACTCGAACTGTCAAAGGGAACACGAGCGCAAGGCACGTGCAAATTTGTCCCTCCGGCCACGTCTACAGTCACCTGGCTTTGTGGCAGGCCATTCGCGGTTGGTGGCGCTCGCAGCTGCCTCTACAACCCTGTGCAGTGTGCAATACTGCACAGCCGCCACTTGCCGCTAGGGCTCCAGGAAAGCGAGAGCCGCACGACAGTGCGTTCCCTTCAACAGTGGACCGTACTGTAGACGCAACAAGCCGCCCATGTATGCATGCGAACCCTCATCGACCTCAGGGATATCTATCTATCTATCTATCTATCTATCTATCTATCTATCTATCTATCTATCTATCTATCTATCTATCTATCTATCTATCTATCTATCTATCTATCTATCTATCTATCTATCTATCTATCTATCTATCTATCTATCTATCTATCTAGCTAGCTAGCTAGCTACCTGCCTGCCTGCCTGCCTGCCTGCCTGCCTGCGTCTGTCTGTCTGTCTGTCTGTCTGTCTGTCTGTCTGTCTGTCCTCCGCCACCACGGTTGTTAAGATCAATGTGTATAGCTTTGAAACGCTTAACTGTCCACGGGAAGGTCTATTATGCCGACTTTCCCTGAAGACACAAGGACCATCCATCCTGTTCGCGCGCGGGTCCTTAAAAAGAGCGTTCGACTCGGTCCCCGAAGCGCACACGAATAAAAGAAAAAAAAAGAAAAACAACTCGGCTGCCTCTCCCGCTCGCCGCTTTGTTTACGGCGCCATTGTTACGCTCCCGAAATCATTACAACCACGCTCCGCTATGACTCCGGCGGGTGCGTCCTGCTTTATGTCGACACCTCGGGCACGAAAATCGCGCTCCCGCGTGTGCAGCTGTTGCACGCACGCAAAAGATTCTAACCTTGCTAAAAGCGCGAAGCGTTGTGGAACCGCCGAATCCGGCATCGGCTGGTTCACCATAAAGAACGGTTTGGCTATAGAGAGAGCTTAACGGTATCTTTATAGCTTAGCCAAAAGAGAATTTAGTTCTGGGGTTTCGGCGTGCCAAAACCACGACTTTGAGTACGAGGTCCACGCCGTAGTAGGGGAAATCCGAACTAATTTTTTACTTCAAGGGAAGTATGGTGGCGCGATTCAAAGACGGGACAAGAGAAGACACAAAGGAACACACACCTAACCTAACCAACAAGCCCACATTGCAACCCTCGTAATTTTTGACCACTTGATGGTTCTCTCTAACGTGCAGCTAAGCCTAAATACACAACCTTTTTTTTATTTTTTTGCCATTTGGCTCCCGTCGTAATGGAATTGAACCCGCTACCTCAGCAAAGTAACGCCATATATCAACTACGCCACCGCGGCGTAGATAGCGACAGGCATGGCATGCTGCTTCAAGTTGGATAGTGAGGAATGAAAGAGTGAAAGAAAGAACAAATCTACTAAAAAGTAAACACACACATTAATACATACACGCGCCTGAAATACATTGGCACCAAAGTTATTTACAGAGTCCTGTTAAGGTTCCTGCATGTATTCCCTAGGAATGCTCATTAAGGTCCCTGCATTAACGTGCCCAGGAATGCCATATAAGCGTCTCAGCGTGGCGCCGTTCAAAGTTCAGCTCGGCTATAGTTTTCGAAGTACGCTGTCGACTAGTATGGTACTAGTAAATGACTAGTACCGGCGTAACTCGGCGACTTTTCGTTCACGATTGGCTCCCGTGCGCAACTTCACTGAAAGGAGTAAATCGCTGCTAAAAAAAAGAAAAAAAAGAAAAAAAAAGTCGCTGATCTCAACAGGGCTCGATTGCGATCTAATGTGCCCGTGTGACGCTGGTACAGTTGAGAGACACCAGACGTGGCGGTCATGAGAATTCGCGTGATAACCGCCAAGACGATTATTAATCGATGAAATTTTCACTAATTCCGTAATTACTGTCACTACAGGGGTCCTGTTCTAGGTGCAGAACTGAAGTCAGCCGGTATACTCAAATCGTAATATTTTGGTGGAAAATTTATGTTTGGCGCTATAAAGTTTCGACAAATACGGACTCGAAATCTGCCGCGAAGTGCACCGCTGTTTTAGTCAATAGTTATTGCACTGCAGTTTCTCCGTAGTTCGGAATAACTGCAACAACAAAGAATTTTCGCTGCAGATATTGGGTCCGTATATATTTCTCGAAATTGCTGCAAAACAGTTTCTAAAAAAATATTATGCTTCGCGTGCTGGGTGATTCTAATTCTGCACTTACGTGTTCCGTATAGTCAAAGACGTTAATTAGTGAACGTTGGGCAATTAACGACTTTACTGGCGGCTACCAAGCAAATTCTGGTGTCCGCCATTGCTACGAAGTTTGGCCAGTAAACGAAAGTATACAACGTTGTCTCAAGTCACGCACACTTTGCAGTTAAATCTCCGACAGTCGTCGCAGTCGATCGCGGCCGTACTCTCGACTAATTTATGAAGCAATAGGAATTGAAACCAAGCCAAAAGTCAACACAGTGAACGTTATATGTCGGTGCGCAGACCACTGACCTTATACATCCCACGCCATTCTTCCAACCCCTCACCCAAATTATGTGTTTGGGGTGGCAGGTAAGTCGTGGTTAACGCGGTCATGGTCACTAATTGTTAACTGTGCGAGCGGGAAAAGCAAGACCAGACACAAGAACCACGGGTAATTTTTATTTCTGCTTTACCACGTACGATTACCTGTGATTCTTGGATCATGCTCTTGGTTTCCTTGTGGGTAGGTAACACGTCGATCTGGATAAAAGAAGTATAGTTGGAAGTCCGCGTTCGTCCTGCGCATAGCCGTGCCCTTCATTTTCTGCTCGTGCTGTTGAGCTGTTACGTCAACCCAAGCCCCTGCCCGAAAAACCGAGTTCGGACTTGTGGTTTAGTAATTGTGTAAACCGATGGCAATATATATAAGGCAGAAGCGGTCATTCGAATACACAATTGGGGTCTTTGAGACTACCAATTTCCCGATAAGTACGCACAGACGTCGTAGACACACAAGCACACAAACATGCTAAGTCTGTAAAAAATGCAAACAATAGAGAAAAAAAAAAGAGTACCAAACCAGCTAGGTGAAGCGACCAATACGCACCCGCGTTAAGTAACAGTATAGTCCATTTCCACTGTGCAATTAAAAACACTACTATACGCGGAACACATGAATGTCATTTGCGGTCCGTACGGGGTGTGAATGTGGGTATACAATATGCCCGTAACGAAGAGGTGTAGGTTACAAGATGTCACAAGACAAACTCACGCGCTCCCTTCCTGCATGCATAGTTGTCGTCAGTCCTGCAAGCAATGTCGGTTCCGTTCGCTTCTCCGCCTTTCCCGTGGGCAACTGTGCTTTGGCAACAGGGCCACACACTTTCGTTTTCCGTTGTCGTGGCCGGGGAGAGCCACTTGCGATGGAAAACGGCTACAGTTCTCCGTGGAAGCCGCGGTTATCGCCCGGCTCTCTGTCGTCTTCGGAGTGCACAAACAGCGGAGATTTGTTACTCCGCTCTTTGTCAACGGACGTCGCTTTCTTTCAGGCAGCAGTCTGATGAAACTTGTGGTTCAAGGCATTAGCCTTCGGTTACGCCAAACAGCGCTTGATTTGCTGAGCAGAATTTGGGACAGCCAACGGCCTGTCCTAATTCAGGCGCTCCTATATATAGGTAAAACTTGTTTAACCTCGCGATTATGAACGTGCTCATGTAGTTTGACAACTCTTCACCTTCCCTCCCTCTTTTTATGCGAAGCATATTACGAGGGCTCAACCCAGCTCCTCAGGCGCGGCGGTGACCATGAAATCACGTGACACCGTGACGTCACGACAGAGGAGAAGTGGCTTTGGCTCAACTCTTGCAAGACGGGCTGGGTGGGAATCGAACCAGGGTCTCCGGAGTGTGGGACGGAGACGCTACCACTGAGCCACGAGTACGATGCTTCAAAGCGGTACAAAAGCGCCTCTAGTGAATGCGGTGTTGCCTTAGAAACGAGCTGTTTCTAAGGCGTGCGACGCTTGCTCAGGCGCACATTTCGTTGCCGCGCCGAACGCTGCGTTGCTCGACGCTCACCGCGTCCAATGCGGGGCGCGTAGTCGCTGGCGGGTCGACGGGAACGCTGTCGCGTTCCACTCTTGAAGGCGAAGCAGGGTAACCCATGAGTTGTTTCTTCGTCTAGCCGAACCAAATATAGCCAAGGAACAGCAGTTCACCAGGCTAAACAGTGGTTCAACAACTAAAATAAAGGCTAGTATGCTTCGCATCCTGGGCTTAACCTTAGCTAAGCCACAGCCATTTTTTTCTTCTTTATCTCAAGTGCTCGGCAAATGGCTGCTCCCTCCTCAGGACTCACCCAGGAACTCTCGGTTTGTGGCAGACGACAGCGGTGTATGCAGACGAGCGAATGCAGAACGCGGCATCATTGAGAAGACAGCACACCGTATTCACTAGAGGGCGCCACTTGTAGGTACGAAGTTGTAAGTAGCTCAAAAACGCTGGGTGACCACTTGCAGCCAACCTGATTTAAAGGGAATGCCATTAAGAATCATTAGCGCCGTCTGCTACGTGCGGTCTGTTTCAGCGACTCCATCATCGTAAGCCAACCGCGGCTGCTATTCCGGACACCGCCTAATTCCGCCATATTATTAAATTCCGTAATGGCGGCATTTTGGGCCAATCAGAGGGGCGGGCCGTACGGTAGCCACGTGGGTCAATGAGAGATGACAAGTTGGCTATATTCCGACATTGTCCAGTATGGTGCGCCGTAATGTTGTTTCCCACAAATATTACCAGTCGAAGGTCTGGCACTGCGGTCGTCCAGCTACCAAGGAATTATAAAAGGAATGATGGCAAGTATACGTAAACTTGTCTCGATTGTCTCCGTGCTTGTGGCTTGAGGCGTTCTTGTTGCGTTATCCATAACGGTTTATCTTTCTAAATTTACAAGCAAACATTTTTCTGAAGGAATGGAGGCAATGAGTATCTGTGCAACTGAGTAATCATCGCATATGAGTGTAATTGCGAATTCACGCAAAGAAAAAAAAAAAAGAGAAACGCTTGGCTTTAAAAAAATTACCACGAATAAAACATATGGGGGAGAGGGATGATTTCATTGTCTGCTCTGTTGGATATTCCTGGTGGAATATACAAGGGATATTTCTACGATCCAATTATGAGACACGCCGTAGTGGGTGGTCTCCGAATTACTTTTGACCACATGGAGTTCTTAAGGGCTGGGTTCGCACTTCGGGATGGATCGCCCATTCTGTCTGCAGACGTGCATGGCGTGTTTCAGCGCCGCCCAATCACGCATCGCACGTGGTATGTATACCCGCTGACGAGCTGCGTGATTCGCTACACCACTCGGCTACGTCACACTCGCCTGCGGACTGGTTAAGCGATCCGTATATACCGTCGCATTGACGGTGTATAGAAGGTCTTTAACGTGCACCCAATATGCACGACACACTGGGCTATTTTTTTTTTGTCTTTCTTCCGTTCCGCCCCCATCGGAATGCGGCCGGCGGGATCGAACCCACGACCTCAGCAGCGCAGCGCCATAGCCACTGGGACACCGCGGCGCGCGTTAGGGTTCATTCAAAATTCTTATGTGCCAATAATTCAAGTTGCTTTCCTAACCGTTCGCACGGCACTATATAGTAAGATTCCCTGTGAATTCACAAGTTTCCGTAAGACGCTCGCCTTGTTATCGAAACACGTGATTTCATTTTTTTTTCTTTTTTGTCGCCTTCGTATCCACTGAAAATATTATTAGAGAGTTTCAGAAATTGCGCGTGACCTAACCGAAGAGCGGAATCAACGACACTGCGAATGCCGATATAACCAAGCGCGGCTTCATTTGTACTTTTGTGATGAAGGGGCTTAGCCCACGCGAACTTTGGGTATAGGCTGTATACTTCTAAAACACCCTATTATCATATTTACTCGCGTGATGTTCTATGAGGACTGAATCAGGCAGCGGGCCAGCGTCAAAGATGCGTACTATACTCAATATGGCAACTTACATGTAAGGTTTACAGGGTGGGTCATATTTAGCCCCACATCCCCTTCCCCCTACTCCCTTTCGCAAATACAGTCACCATTTGAATGCATTCTTGCGATCTGTCAACTCTTTTCCACCCTTTTCTGTCCTCTCCTAGCATGTTTTGACCTCCTTCCCTCTTCTATGCAAAGCAGCATGTAGGTAGTCCTACGTATGCCGGGAAAGAAATTGCCAGTCAATAAAATTAAATTTATCCCAAAACAACTGTGCGACAAACATGTGTGAAGGTTCAGAAAGACCCCGAAAACCCGGGTGGAAGCAACAAAACCTGTCTTAAGACGTGTTGGTGACGCGAGGGGTGAAAAATGCGACGCGTCACCAGCCAGCAAGTGGGTCGACCGCCACTGCGTTCGCACACTATCAGGTGTTACCCCCCCTCCTCCACACCCTTACCTCCCAATCCTGTCACACTGCGCTCGGACATAAGGTCGTTGCTGCCTTCCCCCTCCCCCCCATCCCCCCGTACCCCCTTTCGGTCACCTACCTCCTCCCGGAGAAGCCCAGAACGACGGCAGCTGCTTGCCAAGAAGAGATCCAGGCGCCGAGCGCAAGTGTGTGAGAATAAAAGAAGCATCCCGATCGAACGGTGCAAGCTCCAGCAGACGTGACCTGAGACGACGTGGAGGTCCCACAGTCATCATGAACGTTCCTGCACGAAGAAGAGGTGGGGTGGCCGGGGGGGGGGGGGGGGGGTTGCGGAGGGGGTTGATTTACAGTCGGCGCAAACGCAAGGTCTGTACGCCACGATGATGACGTAGTCTTTCTCTACACCAGCGCCGGTCCGAGGACAAGCGTCTGGGAAACCGAGCGACAGGCCAAGAACAGTGCTGCTCGCGGCGACGGCGTGTAGGGAGGTTCGAGTGTGATGCCCTGGAGCGTCGAGGAAGGAAGGAACTAGGAGGAGAAGCATAACGTAACGAGAAACGGAAGCCAAGAAAAGTGGGCCCAGCACGTGATCGTGTCGCTGTAAGCTTTAGTGTCTGCCACCAAACGAACACGATAAATGTATATGTTGCGATAAACGACCCAAGTTGAACGAGCACATCGAGAGAAAATGTGCACGGAAAGGTAATCGACAGAGCATCTGAACGAGTCCGCGTCGATTAAAACCTACCGGAAACCAAGCGCACTGGGCCAAGTCTGTCGAGATGCACAGACAGTGGGTCACGTGCTGGGCCGACTTCTTGAGAGCGAGAAAGCGAAGGGGATGGCTTCGCGGTCAATCGCCTTGCGAAGGGGATGTTTGCTTGGCGTTACGTTTCTTCCCTGTTTATTTCCTATACATAGTATGCACGTACGTCATTCAACGATACTCCGCGACTTCCGGTTTACGGCAGCGCTATCTTGCGGAACCTGTAGGCCTATGCGTGCGCCTGGTGATAAGGTACCCCAAGATGGCGGAAGCAGACGACAGCAGCGGATGTGACGTCACGTGCATACTACGTATACTTTCCATGATGCGGGGTCTATGCAAACGCGCGCTGCTTAACATGCGTCGATACCCAAACAACCCCGGAAATATGCAAGTTCCTTTACTCCGGGGTTGCTTGGGAATTGACGCGCATTAAGCGGCACGTGTTTGCATGCACTCTGCATCACAACTTTAAACGCTTATCTTTGGAGAATACACATGCGCATGGCAATTTCGTTCTCCATGTCAGATATGGTTGGGTGCACGCATTTATGTCCCTTGTTTCCCGAATAAACCTTTCGTTGCGAGTTCAGGGCGCCTGTGTTGTCCATATCTTTTGTAAATCCGTCTTTCCGTTCGCGCCTGTGTGTGCGTGTGTGTGTTTTACGCTGTTTAGTTTTTAGGGATGGATTCACACCAACACCTCTTGCTGCAGTTAAGTATACTTAAAGGAAAAAAAAAGGAGATAAAAGGCTACGTGGACGCAGTCTACACAGTAGAGACGACCAAAACTCGGTTAATTCGGCTTAGAAAAGAAGATAGAAAAGGCTTAATTTCGCTACATCGAGACTTTCAGCGGGTTAGGATCCACGAATGTGAGCTGGGAAATAGAAAGCACTTCGTTATATCGAGGTTTCACCATTTGCTACGGAAGTTTCCGGCTAAGCTATAGCTCGCCCGTTCCATGGACGTAAGGACATCTACTCGCATAATAATAATTTTTAAACAAAAGTTGCCGCGCCGTACACAAGTGTCGAGTACGACGGAAGAGCTGTTTCTCGGCCTCATGCGCGCCTCTGACGGACCGATTAATTCGGAACGGCCCCAGCTTGGTAATCATCTCGGCACTTCCGCGCTCTGCCTCGCTTGGGGTGTCAGAGCAGCAAGGTCAGCCTACCTCGCTTTTTTTTCCTTCTTACTATGCCGCGCACGTAAGTGCGCGTGATAACGGGTCACGTCAGCTGTTAGCACCGAGCACCGAAATGCCACTGCAGCAGAGCCGCGCTTTAATGACTTCGGCCTGCGAGGCCCTTAACTCGAGGTCAAAGTAAAACGACAAGTCAGAAAGTTAAGAAGGAAAAGGAATCACGCGGGGCCAAATACAAGAAGCAGAAAATGAGAAGCGAACCTCATCGCTACACTGTGTTCATCGCTTCTTGCCCGGAGGCTGTGGCGATGAACAATAAGCAAGCTTTAAAAGGCGAGCGCAGCACAGTCGATATGCGCGCTAAACGTCGGCAGAGCCGCCATTACGGACGTTTTTATTTACTTATTTTGCGGCCAGCTTACCCCCCCCCCCCCCCTCCATTCATACGAAGCCCGAAGAAGATTACGAGGCTATTCCTCCAGGCCGCCCAAAGCGGGAGGGCAAATCTCCGGACTGGCGCTTCTTTTGCCTTGCAGCTATTTTCACAGCGTTTCGCTTCGCGGAACTGCCCTGATGAAGACCGGGTGTGACAAGTAGGAAAAACGGGCTCGCGACCATCACAGTCATCGCACAGGCCACTCAGCGCGCCCTAAACACGCTTATTACGTTCGTCGGAGGGAACGGTCGTTTCCATCCGCCCTTTTCGCGGCTAGTGTATCTAAATGTCACGAAAGACGTGCGCCCTGCATGCAAGCGGCAGGCGTTCAGGTGGAGTAGCCGTCTGTGGCTCCGTCAAGTTCGCCTTCGAGTTAGGCCAGTTAGAAGTGCGCCCTGCTCACCTTGCAAGCGGCAGGCGTTCAGGTGGAGTAGCCGTCTGCTGCTCCGTCAAGTTCGCCTTCGAGTTAGGCCAGTTAGAATCTAATCAAGTTTCGCGGGAAAAAAACTACGTTGGCTACGGATACGGAGAAGCTTTCAGGTCTTTCAAGCCGCTGGGACACGTGGCGCCACCTGTTCAACGGGAAAGCAAGCTTTAAATATTGCCTCCGAGATTTGAAACTATTCTGCGAACAGCCCCGCGTGAGTTTAGTATAAGATGGAAGGCAAACTTCGCATTTATGAAACTATGCAATAGCACCTGTGAGGCGCGGCTTTGCGAGCTCATGACATTTTAATCAATGATTTTGCAAGTACAGCGCTGAAGCATTGCAACTTCGTTTATTACATAACATCCGAGATTGCAGTTCATCCAAAACCATCTCGGAGACAACAGTAGTAGCCATTGTATTTCTGGTGATGATCATGTGATACCGGCACAGAGCGCACGCCAATTTCAGCTGCTTCACAAACAGTCTGATTTCATTTGCCTGCTTACCAACAACGAATAGTAAGAGGAAGTTTTAGCTCTATCCCAACTCAATGCCGCCTATTCAAATACATGCACGTAAAAGCGCTCTTCTGCTATAACCACTGGGCCGATTTTAATAAAATTTATTGTAACTGAGCAGTCTAACTCAAAGCGACGTATAATACATGTGTTTTGTCCGCTTCAGATATACTATTAGATGCAATTTACAGAATTGTACTGTTTTTCAATGCAGAGTTCGAAAGTTGTAAACTTCGAAATTTCGTTTTCTGAAGATGTGCGATTTTCTAGAACTCCTATTACAAAATTGGCGACCTAAATCGAAAATTCGCTACCAGCAGTCCCTAGATTTTAACTTTTGCCTTTAGGTGCATTAAACATCACATTCGGTGCAGCAATTGCTGAGAAAAGCACCTGTCCCACGTACTTAGATAAAAGCCCTCAATCTGAAGCTTCCTCGCAATTTTCAGGGTACCAACCCTGATACTCAATGCATGTTACAGTGCTGAACCGTTAAAGAGAAAAATCTCAGCAGTAATTGTCTAGCTGTTTCGACATTATATTGTGATGTCCATCATGTCTCAAGCTTTCCTCTCGCAAGAAGCATGAATTAGACTTCGAAGAACCGCAGCGATCCAAAGCCATTCCTTGAGCAGCAACTTCCCGCGGCGTCCAAATGTGACACACTTTTTTAACATGTTATGTTCCATGTAGGGGCTGCACAAGTGAAAATTTAAGCCACACAGGTTTTCTGCATTAGCTGCGCTGACAATACGAAAAACTAATAGCTCACTCGCACTGGGGCAATTAGTGCACCTGCTGCATTTTACCAGATGCAGAGGTTCACAATAAACTGGTGGCAAGAATAAAACTATCCGGTGGCTTTCACGGTGCAAAAGTGTTTCATGCCTTGATGGCGACATTTGATGTTACACTGGATTTCGATACACCAGCAGTTTTCAGAACACCAGCCGGAGACATTTCAAACTGTTAAACTGCATGAAGGAGCCTTCTATGTCAAAACACTTCATTTCTGGTGTTCCTGCAGTGCTTCCGGCATGCTGCCGCCTCGTCAGCACATGGTGTCCAGAGTAGCTAAAATCTACCACCAGCCAACAAATTTTTTGTCATAGCAAGTCTGGTGCCCACATTATATTTTAACAAGTTCCGAGGCTTCACTAGTGGGTCAGTGGACACCTGCCAAATCAGCCTCAATGTAACCAATTAATTCGAAATATTTCTCGCCGAGATCACCAATAGTGAAACCTCGATACAACACGGATGCTACAAGAAATTATTGCATATAATGAAACAAATACAATATCCCCAGCCAAGACCAGCATGATCATGGCGAGAAACATTTTAGATTCACTTTGCTATACGTGGTTTTAACTATAAGCATATACTTGTTACAGATCTATGCTTAATACAACTACCTATATTCAGGGAATTTTTTGAAGTCCACATCAGAAATAAAAATGAAGAACAGTAGTAAAAGCCAAGAACAAGGATAAGAGAGCCACTAAATTAGTTTCTCAATGTTTTTGTTTTTATACCTTTACTTTTAATCAGCACACCTAGAGTAATAAGGTATTCTACATAAGTAGACACATTGGAACAAGTGACGACACCAAGAACTGGCAACTCAAAGAAAAACAGTTTCATGCCCCATAATTAAAAGGTGAAAATTTCACCAAAGCAGAAATTTATTTTCCATCTTTAAAAGTACAAGAGTGTCTTCTGCATTCGACAAATGCGACAGTGTGGCTTCAACAGACCCCAAATCAGCAAAGGCCAACCAGCAAACACAGTTGGTTGTCCAGTGATGTGCGCTTCTACCATTCCAGCCACAAAGTGCATTTAGGAAAGCTAACACAAACACATAAAACAATGTTAGCAACTGCCACATAAAAATACACACACACAAAAAAGAACTGTTTGACAACGTGAGGAAAGGCAAAATCACCCACCAAATTTTGAATGAAATGCAAAATCGAGGCAACCACACCAAATGCACGCACACACACACACACTCGCGCTTTTCAAAGTCAAAAACGCATTTTCATAGACATAAAAAGACATGACAAAGAACACTGACCGCACCACCACAGCAGCGGGGCCTGGGAACAATTGGGCAGTGGCAGCATACGTCATAGTGACTTCGCTGCGACAAACAGGCATAGAGTTTCCTACTAAACCTGCTAGAGCTAAATCTGGCACTATCATCCAGCCAAATATGGGCAGTGCACGGATTCGTCTAGTCATCCCACTTGTGGTTTCAGACGTCCTTGTGGTTCAATTTCTTAAGCCTCTCTAAATTGCAAGCAATTACATGTCTCCAGCATCGGAGACAGTCTACGTAGACAGCTAAGGAGACAGCCGAGACAGCTTCAAGGCTAAGAAACGGAACGCGTTTTGAGCCCTCTGGAAGATGCTTGTGAGACATGGCGCCACCTCCTGGTGATAAAAAGGAAAAGTTGAGAAAAGCACACATTATTTCTGTGTTTTAAGTCTTTGCACCTGCGAACTTATGAAAAACACAATGTCACTTACATAAGGGCATAGGACAGCGTGTCTACGTTTTATTGTGCACAGACGACCTATGAACTTCCCGTAAAGTTTCCAGGCATCCTGCTCAGCTAGTCCTGTTTACACAGAAAAGCAGACTGCATCGTTTTCATCTTTGATGCTGTCTTCGCGAAGCTGTCTACTTTGACATCTTCATGAGAATTTCAATCCTGCCAGAGATTCACAGGAAGATGTCAGGATTAACTGTTGTCAATGGCACTCGAACAAAGTGAACAAAGGGACCTGTCAGCATGGCTAGGACACGCCCCATTGTCCAGCTGGCTCCAGCCCAACAAATCCATTGTTCGACCATCTTTCATAAAGCGCACGGAGGCAATAAGTTTCCAAGCACATGCACAATCACTACAAATCTTGCCTTTCTAAGAACCTCATGATAACGAAAGTGGCACCTAACTGGAAAATATATTTTCCAAATATGAAATCCAACATGCCATAAGGTCATCTGAAGCCATAAGGGCAATGTTTAAGCAAATCCATGCATGCAGCCCATCAGTCCTGTGATGGATGAACCGCCATCTTTACAACTCCCATAGACGACTAGTGCCAGGTGTCCCCC
Organism: Dermacentor albipictus; assembly: GCF_038994185.2. Taxonomy (NCBI): domain Eukaryota; kingdom Metazoa; phylum Arthropoda; class Arachnida; order Ixodida; family Ixodidae; genus Dermacentor; species Dermacentor albipictus. The sequence continues at coordinate 20,931,223 of NC_091826.1, forward strand.
TGGCGATTTCTGTAGGAAATTCTATGCAAACAGGTACCTTAAACGGTGGTTGCCAAGCAGCAGCTAGGCAATGTGGAAGACCTTGTTGCCTGGGGGCTGCTCAGTAGTCTTAGTAGGTGCGCGGATTTATTGCCCCCCCCCCCCCCCCCCCATCCTGTGCCTGTAACAGACTAGGACACGTGCAGAGCTCAGTGCTTGCAACGCCTTTCACATTGCTGAAAGCAGTGCAATGAATGCGATATATTAAATGATGCAAACTACTTTAGAGAATGTTTGAAATCAAGACCTTTTTTTCGTTCTAAAACCTTGCAATTCAATCAAAACCTTCCATATGATTCCAGCAACAAGCAAATTCTATTTGAATACACCAACGCAAAGTTTTGTGATTCAGTGTGTAAAGAACTTGTGATATTCAAGTGAGCAAGAACGATTAGTTTCGTAACAAGAAGAAAGGGTAGGGTTGGGAACGTGCCGGGAAATGCTGTAGATCGATTTGGCAGTGTGTTTGAAAATTATGAGAAAAGTATTTTAGAACTGCCCACGTAATGATTCATTTTGGCTGTTAGTTCGACCCGCCCCAAGTTGGCACATTGTAAACGTTAGAAATGCACAGCTCCATTGCAATGAAAGACACAGTATCTGAAGAAAGCAAGATTGCAAGTTTCTTCACGTCTCCTAAAATAGATCAGCTGCGGGAAACGAGCTCCTACACACCATTCTTTGCCGCACTGCACTCCAGATGTTGTCACATCAGTGCTCAGGTCATTGCTGGATTTGCCCAGCAATGGAAGTGAGACCACAGTGCTGTAGAGAAGCACAGCCACTGCAGGCCGACATTCGGAAGGAACTGGGCATAAATAACCAGGTGTGTGAGAGGGTCACAGGTGGGGCATGTACGTCGCTGTTGCTACCAAAGTTCACCCTCTTTGTCCTTGGAGGGAACCTCTATGACACGGGGCTTGTCTATGATACGTGCTGTCCGACAGCCTTTCTCCACGATGCCGATGATCCAGGCCTGATAGCCTTCCTGCTTCTCGATGTCTTTGCAGTAGGCTGCTGCCTGTTCTCTCGGGAGGCAGATCAGCAGGCCACCTGCAGCAGTGAAAGGAGCCACCATCAAGCTTTGTGACATGACATCAAACTGCGAGCTAAACGAACAAGCTGCTGAGATTTGACATACCATCCTCTGAACCACAGCTCCTGTCAGGACACCAACTTAATGTGCGTGGACAGGCTATCACTGGCAACAGAAGCAAGAAGGCTTCAGAAGAAAACAAACCATACACGTCTAGAGGAAGCAAAGCTGTAACCACAGCCGGCTGAAGCGAAGTCAGCCGAAAAAGTGAGAACATCATGCTTTTTTTGTTTTAACATTTACAGGTGACTAAGTGAAAATCTTATTTCCAAAACCAAATGCCTCTTTGCGCGGTTTTACATAAGGGGAGTGCAAGATAACACAAAATATTTATAGGTAAACCTTTAAGTAACAAACTTCACTATAAGAAAATTTCATATATATAACAAAGCATTTAAATTTTTACAACTTGTTGTCCCTAGAGCACCATGTATTTTGAACCTCGACATATAACGAAGTCTGTTTATACGAGCCTTCGCCATAACAAAACTTCCTGCCGCTGTGGTGGAATATCCAGGCAGTAAATGGAAACTGCTGCAGGAGCAGATGGTGAAATGATTGAATTACACACAGTTGCTTGCAAGCCCGCCTCTGAAATTTCTGTCACTGCATGACAAAAAGCCAAAGCAGAGCAGCATCTTCACCGGTAGCGGCAAATTCAGCTGGTCATGGCCTCCAAATACTGTGCCGCCCCATTTCAGATGTCATAACTGTCGAGTGCGGTGTCAGCACAGCGTCCTGCACATTCATATTGACGCATTCTGCACCGCATACAAGTCTGTATTCCTAGGTGCATTGCACCAGCTCCCGATTTAGCGTTTCTGTTGTAGCCAACTATCTCTGCCTTGTGTAGTGACACCAGTCATAAACATTAGTGGTACTAGCACTAAATGCAAGACCCTCTCGCAGGCATTTACCGTATGAAGCCCAAGTGCGATAAGATCCTATTGCACCCCGCGCATCGTACGCTGTGGGGAGGAAAAGTGTGAGAATGAGCCGAGAAATATACTGGCTTGATATCCGCTATCACGCCATGCGTGCAAAATGCAATACAGTTGCCTACAAATTTTTCAGACTCCGGAAATTCTGACCTGATGTATCTTACGGACTTGATAAATGCACCATCAGAGTTCCCATGGAGCTAATGCATTTTCGTGAACAATGTTTTGGACGAATTTGGGCCCCAAAGTTTCATTTTCGGATTAAATCGCTCGTTCTGGTCCACACTACTCAAACTTGAAGACCGCAATGTTGGATTTTCCACTGGCTTGGCACGCACAAGTGGCACGCACAAACAGCACGAGTGGGCCGCTCATAGCATCCAACATTGGGAGGCGCACGCTATCGATAAAGAGCACGTACCATACTTCAGTCTAGGAGGCCATGCCCGCTCTTCTTAGGCTAACAACACTCCAAGGACGCCACTTCTTTTTTTTCTTTTCTTTTTCGGTCAGCACTAGTATCTTATCATAATCACTTGATGTGGATTTTTTTTTTTCTTTTAAAGTTCCGGTCGCCATTCTGCACGTGGCATGTCCAAAGAACAACTGTGCCTCAGAGACGTTGTGCGCATCTTTGTGTGTGTTCGCACTTGAGTGCTCGTTACCATGGCGCCACCTTCTGTGCCTTCACATGAGCCAAGTGGTGCAAAGAAACATGGAAAGTATGTAACCCTCATGTTGGATAAAAAAGTGGCTATTACTAAGCTAATAGAGAGAAGACGTTATAAGGCTGATGTTGCAAAAAAGAAAAAAAGAAAGAAACCTGTCCAAGCAAATGCCATCTGACTATGTTAGACACTAAGGTTAGACGTTAGCTGCTCTAAGCCTAATAAACCCTTGGCTGAATGAACTTCATTGGACTCTTCGATTTTTAAGTCCCCGCCAGGTGCGGTAAATTGATTGGAGATTGCAGGGGAGCGCGCGTCTCCTCCTTGACCTGCTCATTGCTTTGCATGGCTGTCAGTGTGGCTGAGCGCATACACTGCCACTGGGAAGTAATCTGCAACAGGCACAAAAGGTGGCGGGTTCAGGTGCTGTTTTTTCACATGCCTAGTGCTCGAGGTCACGTGAGGCATATGCTCCCATCTGCCTGCGCTCATCACACCACTGTTGCGGCATCCAACAGGTTTTGATGCTGCATTGTTCGGACCATGTGGAGCGCATTCTGCTGATAGCATCGCCCGGCTGCGAGCGACGCTATCAGCCATGGCAGTGAAGTCGATGCAAAAGATTTGTGTTGTAACGCGAATGTGAATATATCGTCAACACGGTAGGAAACTGCATCTTCAACCGCCCACCACCTCTCAAATTCAACGAAATAAACTTTTCCTTGTCATTGAAATTTGCTTTTCCAATTGCCAGATAACTTGGAAATTTCTACTGCCCCTTCCACGAAAGACGATATTAATCGACGACTGTACTATATGCATAAGAGGTACAATTTCAATATAACTAAGAGGTAGAATTTCAATATAACTAAGTTTCAATATGGTGAAGTAAAGTGGCGACTTTACTGATTGCATTATATAGGGGTTTAACTTTACTATACTCAAGGAATGGAATTCTGGGCATTCAGCATTCTGCAGCTACAGCATTCTACAAAACTACAGCATTTGTTGAATTCATCTTTGCGCTTACTGGACGGAATGGGTGAAGCTCATGTGTAGGTAGAAAGCACTGAGCCTATACTTCCGGCACAGTGCAGTTTGCGCAGGGAGGGTTGCACGAGACATAAGCATTTTGGGGATTTGCGGCCTCGCACATCACACATCGAGCAGCAGAGTGGGCAAACGCAAAACGCTCCTGCGTGCACCACCATCACGAAATTCAAGTATACTGAACTAAAGCACTGAGTGCAAACATCCGTAAATATATTTTTAACTTCAGTTAATGCAATCCTGACTGGCACCAATACATTCCTATGGGCCCAAACTTCTGTTATTTTGATCTCAAAATTGGCCTTTACCGAATAATTCGAACTTGACTGGTCAGCTTCACCACAATACCGCCAAACTATGTGGTGAAGCATACCAAGAATGAAAAGGGGCCACTGTCACGAGATGGCAAACATGAAGTGCATTTCAAATACTGTGAAATGACATGAAAATACCATGTGGCAACCCACCACAGGACGCTGCACTTTCATCAATGTTATGCAAAGAAGAGCAGTTGTTACCATGTCAAACATGAGGAGATGATTACTTTGTCCACACACACGGAGATGTTGCTTCTAGCATCAAGCAGTGGCATTTAAACAGAAGTTTTACACGTTCGCAACAAACCAGTCAGTAAAGAGAACCAGTTTGAAAAGAGATTATGTCCCAGAGACATCTTCTAGTTTCAGGAATACATGAGCACTGCTAATTGGCTAGCCAGAAGCTCTACGGCCAACGGTTTGCAACCCACCAGATGTCTCGGGACAGAAGCCCTGCAGCAGCTGGAAGGTGGAGCCACATGCCTTTGCCACAGCAGCCATTTTGGCCAGCACAGGCAGGTTGTGAATAACGAAGGAGACGTCATTCTTCTGCACCCGTGCCAAGAGTTGTGCATGGCCCAGGAGACCCCCGCTCCGCACATCCGTGGCACCATGAGCATTGTACTTGTGCATCAGAAGCGCAGCTGAAAACAGGCGGTGCAAGCGTCAGCCAAAATGAAAAGTGAGCTGTCTATTGCACAAATATAACAGGTAGAAAACAGGCCGGAAAACGTACAGAATTACGTTCATTAGGAGGTCCCAAGTTGAAGGGAGACTACAGAGCACTCCATGCTTTAACTTGTTTTAATTTGCTTTTACAAAGCTTGACCTAGAGTCCTTACACCGATAAAAGTGCCACGGAATCCACAACACAACTAATGCACATTCCTAAAAACTGCAAGTTCCAAATGACATGCAATAAGTACAAAGAGATTATGCAGAAACCAACCAACAAAGACGACAGTTGAAGTAAGCAATGCTTTTTATTGTTCTAGCCTTGGCTGCCTCTTGTCGCTGATAGGCTTTTTGTCTTTTGGCTAAGCTTTCTGTCTATAAGCTAAGCTTTTTGTCTTTTGTCAAATGCTGCATCACTCTTCACTTATCAACAGGCTGCTCCATTTAGAGCCATCTTTGTAGTGTCACACAATGCACCAACCTAGAAAGCTGATGCAACACGGGCTACAAAGGCAAGCAACTTCAGTAGCGACCAAGCACAGGTGTGCATCTGTCAGCAACAGCGGAGATACGCAACCAATTATTTGGCGCCGCACTTTACATATGCTCTCTTGCTCTCCTCCTAACCTCTGACAACCTCCTTTCCTGCCCTTCTCTTCACCACACCCCTCTCTAAATCCAACCACAGCATCGAAACCCTTCCTGCTGACATCTATAGCAGTTAACCTAATACAATCTTTAACGAAAAGACCCGCTACAATAGTTCAGTGGCTATGGCTTGCTGCGCTGCAGAGCTCGATGTTACAGGTTCGAATTCAGCCATGGTCGCTGCATTTCGATGGGGCCAAAATGCAAGAATGCTCGTGTACTTAGATTTAGGTGCACATTAAAAAAAAAAGTCAGAATTACTCCAAAACTGCTCACTACTCTGTGCCTAATATTCAGATCAGATTTGACACATAAAACTAGAATTTACTTTAATTTGATGAAACACCAATGCCCAGCAACACCTCAGCATGACAAGACACCAGAGCCTAACTTGCAGAAACCTGCCATTACAGATCTCCAAGACATAGTGATGGACTCCGTGGATTTCTAGGGGCGTACGAAGCACAGACCATGTAAGCTCCACACAAAAGTGTTCCAAGAGCTCTGGCTGATCGGTTTAAAAATAAAAATGTGGCACATAAAAATTTTTTTTTCTTCTTACAGCAGACTTCCTGCTTTAAACTGCCCCGGCACCAGCCCCGGATCTCTTGCAAAACATGTTAATCTACAGCAAGAATGCAATAAGATTCAGCGCTTTCCTACAGGGACTAGTGGGCAATGTTCCAAAGCAACAGGCACGCCTACGAGAGACGTACCAGTGGGGGGCTCCAAATTGATTTCAACCACCTGGGGTTCATTAACATGAATATAAATTTACATGTTCTTGCATTCCACCCCCTTTGAAGCATCTCGGAGTCAAACCTGTGACTTCAGCAGCGAAACGTCATTGCCACAGTGGCAAGTTACAAAAGATATAACACAGAAAAGAACGAGAAGACAAGCTCATTATTTTCATGTTGTGTCCTAGCCCTTTTTCTCATGCTGTCTCTTCTATGAAAAAATCATCGCCAAAGCACTCCATACAGATGGTTAGCCAGTGAAGTTGAAACATGCAGCGTTGGTGTTAATCACTGGGTTTATCTCGACGGATCATTAAACGACGGCTTGGTAGGCTGCCAAATCCTCGGTACGCAGTTGCTGCTTACGCTCGACTGCACGAGCCTGTTCTTGTTCTCGGGCTGCAGTACTGGCACTGCGTAGACAAGCTCTTTCCCAGTTCTGCTCTTGCCGCTGCTGATTGAAAGCTGCCTGCTCCTCAGGAATACATATGATGCATGGCCTACCCATTTCGGAGCCGGAGGGAAACTGCTGCGAGCGCTCGGCTACGATGGAGAGCAATGATGTCACTAGTGGCTCAGCTAATCCTACACCACTTAGATAGCACAAGGCCTTTTCACTCCTATCCATGACTTTATGTTACCTGGCCCGACTGCGATAGAATCTAATGGGGATGCTCCCAAGTAAGCAACAGTGATTTTGATGTCACCGCTTTCATCACACCAGCCTTGTCAATAGAAATTTCGGGCCATGTATCGTGAAGTCATGGATCGGAGTAAATAGGCTTTGTGCTATATAGGTGGTGTTGGCTAATTGCACGCCTCTCTTTCTCTCACTCTATTTTTTGCACATGCACATGGGGTTGCACCGGAGGAGCTTTCGGTGTTCAGGTGACCGACAGACGGATGGACAAACGAACGAATTGGCTAGCCATATACAGCTTCACTGTAAAAATACCTGTCCGGTTGAGTCGTGACATGGAGTCTCGAGCACGGTGGCAGGCCTTGTGGACGTCCTCCTCGGCGACAACCAGACGCACCCTGTTCCATCTCTCCGGCTGTTCAAGCCACTGGAGGGCGCTGACCGCCACCTGGACACCCAGGGGCTTGGTCAGCACCAGCACGTCACCCACCACTGCATTGTCTGCCCTGAGAAAGGAAGGCATGAAAGAGTAACAAAATAAGTAAACAATGCGCAAGGTATCCTAGTAGCATAAGCAGGAACATGGGCACAAGATGCCAATGCAGTCGAACCATGTCATAATGAAGTCACATTTGACATGGAAATACCTCCATTACATCCAATGTTCAGATACGCGTTTTAGATTTACTTTGTTACATCCGATAATTTGTTGCCTCAAGGTTTGCATCAAACACATTACAAACAGATGTGGCGGCCTATGAAAACATACAAGAATACTACAGGGAAACTCAAGTCGATATTGCAAAATATTTGAATTAACTAAGTGCTTTGGATTCCTCGAGACATGTTTGCAGAGCCTAATGCATTGAATACCTCAAAGTACTGAAGTACCTCAAAATACAGAGTATCAGTTCAGGTGATGGATGCCAAGGACTCGTGATGAAACAAGACACTCAAAAAGCTGGCAGACTCAATAAGTACCTACGAAGACAAAAATGATCTTTTGCTCTTGAATACATGCCTTATTTTCACGAGTATTTAAAGGGACACTAAGGGCAAATACTAAGTCAATGTGGACTGTTTAAATACCATTGCAGAAACCTCTAAACGCTTGTTTCATGCCAAGAAAAGACTTAGTTTACGATAAAATTACATCTGAAGCATCCAAAGCATATACCAAGCAATTTCAAATCTCCCGCCACCTAACTGGCGGAGTGGTGACGTTGCATGCATTATCACCAACTTTTGCTGCCGTCGGTGAGTAAAACGGCGCCCAATAGATGGCAGTACCGAGCCAAGACAGAGTGGTGGATTCGCCGCTGCGGGTAGTTTTTGGTCAAGTGGCATAGCCCGTTCAGGCATCACGTGACATCACATGGAAGTTGAATTCTCTGCCACTCGCAGTTTGTGCGAGTTTTGCGAGCCAGCAAAATCAGCGCTGCACTACACGATAGTGAACCTACTGAAATGAAAAAGCGTAGGCTGCACGAAGTCGATCGAAAACGAAACCTTTCGACCGCATGCGTCTTTGTCAAGGGTAATTTCAACGAGTTCTTTATTAAAAGGGAAATAAAAGTGGACAAGTAGCATTTGTTTCATCTTACAATATAATACAAGGATGTTTTCTGCAACAAGTGGTTAAGTACTAGTGAAAGAATTTAACTGAGGAGTGCTTCCATCATCGAGCAAGTAATTGAATGTCCCGGGGCAGTCTCTAATCATGTTCTGCATTTACCTCAATTTCTCGGTTAATAAGGCTCTGTTCGCAATAATACTGACACCTTAGAGATTCTCGAGCACTGATCTCTCACTATAGCTTTACTTAATATTTGACTTTAGTGTCCCTTTACAGTGTTTTTGAGACAATAAAATAATTATCTAATCCAATCGGCATTGCTAAGTTTGATCTTATTACAAACAATCATCATCAGGAGTCGAGCTAAGTGCCGGTGCAGAAAATCTGCCCCCTCATTTGACAGAGTTACTGATGGTTTGACAATACAGGCTACACCAAAGGCTGTCCTCTACTGCCTTGATTATTGATAACAAAATAATTCTCTAGTTCAAGCGGCATTGCTAAATTGAGGTTCGACCTTATTGCAAACAACCATAATCAGGAGTCGAGCTAAGTGAGGGTGCAGAAAATCTGCCACCTCATTTGACAGAGTTACTGATGGCTTGACAATACAGGCTACATCAAAGACTGTCGTCTTCTGCCTTGATTATCAAGCAGGTCAGTTTGCATTTATTCTTTCTCACATTGATAAGAAAGGGAAGAACTGACAATAAAATTTAACACAGTGTGTGTGTACTTGTGTCTTCTAGCATGCTACTACTACTAGGATACCCAACAATGTCATACCAACAAGACTATGTTGCAACTCCTGTTATGTAAACAAAGGTGGGTCTCGGAACTTGCAAAATGCTACTGGCTTTAAATCGAGGTTGCCCAGCTCAAAACTGGTAAGTTCCAAAACCAACTTCTCTGGGAATCGGGTGAGCCAGCAATATCTGGGAAATGCCTTCAGAACAACTTGTTTAAAGCTGTCTTGTTGCTTTACTTAAATGAATACATATTTATTAACATTAAGCTGGCTCTATGGCCTAAGAGGGAACTGGTGGATAAGAGAGCAAAGGAGAGAGAAGGGACATTGTGGGAATCAGTGGCCCATCCCAAAGATGCACCTGGAGCTCTTCTAAAGGAGGTGGATGATGCCTGTTTCGAGGGCGAATGTAGAGAGCGCCTCGAAAGCATACCCCTCCTCTACTTGAGGTCGGATCCAATTCTGAGTTGGCCACCAGGCCCTGGTGGTTGAAACGCTGGTACAGTGAACTAGGGGCAGTGCAACGCGCGGAGGCAGCGACGCATAGGGGCATCTGATGCCGCTAGTGGAAAAAGCAGCGGCGGTGCTGCAATCGCTCACTCTTGCATGTGGTGCCTGTTGTGTGGCTTAACAGCGCTTGATAGATGTTGTCTTGCCCGCATTCTATGAAAGTCTGCCGCTTTTAAATTCGTGAACATTTCAGCTTGCGTCAAAGAATAGAATTATGGGGTTTTACGCGGCAAAACCACTTTCTGATTATGAGGCACGCCGTAGTGGAGGACTCCGGAAATTTCGACCACCTGGGGTTCTTTAACGTGCACTTAAATCAAGAAGCCCGGCGGCCAATACTGTGTGACATTATGTGTTTGTGCAGTTCCTATTTTCCAGGGCCTCAATTATTATGCGGTTGAAATATGTGCCAAGGAGAGAACAATGGTACAATGCAACTGCTTAATTTAAACTTTTCTGTTATGGGGTGACTAGGATTTGCTGAAGCAAGGCAAACAGTGGGGCTTTTGTAATTCAGGTTATTTGTACTTGTGCCCATTACCATACCAATTAATGTTGTCATTGCACTAGTGTGTAAAACTATTCCAGATATTCTTCAGCGCCCCACCGGCTCTTGGGTGTTTCCCCATACTCTGTGATGCCTGTATAGCGAGCATTTAGTTACAGATTACACAGACCATGGAATTGTGCCCATTTGTGAAATGCTGTACATATATCCCCAGTAACATGGATGGATATCCTCTCGACATCTACAATTAGGACATCGATATCCAAGGGATGTGTCAAGTACGCCCTGAAAACGTCTCTCACATGACCATTTGGCTGCACTTTCCATGTCCTGCGGACAGTTGTTGCATGTCCACGAGGGACATTATGTGGACATGCTGCATACATTTTACAGACATATGCCAGGGCCTCTTGTATACTGTTCGCCATAATGCAAATTGCGGTCACAGCCCATGGTGATAGATGCAATGGGCAGAGCACCCACCCATCGAGAACAGATACATTGTGTGCACACATTAGGCATGCACGCACATGTGCTAAAGTGTAGCACACTCCTCATACTTCTAGGCCTTGCACCAAGCGTAATTGCCTTATTGAGCTAATTGAAGTTTTCAAATTAAATTGCGTCAGAAAATTCGTAGTACAACATAAACACGAGCTGCATACATAAGATCTTCGGATCGCAATTTGAACATGCGATAAAACATAACGAGGAAACTCATGAGACATAGCTTCAATTGAAGGACAAATATTCACATGCATGTCAAAAAAAGGTCTATGTGGGATAACCTTAGGGCATTCGTAATAGGATATCCAAGAATGACATCCACCAGATGTCCTATTTGTATCCGAAATGGTGCATGGACATTAGGACATGGTTCACGCTTCCTATGGACGAAATGTTTTCACTGGGTCGTTAAACTGCTCACCAAGGCATGGTCTCCATAAATGCAAGAATGAGCTGCTTTTCCGTTTTAGTGAAGCTACCGCTTGGCTTCCGGCATCATTGTCGTGCTAGCCCTGGCTCTCCTGCTCGTTAGTGTTTACTGCGTTTGATATTTTACCGATGAATATCAGTGACTTTTTCAGAATAAGTGGCTTTAGTGCGTATATGCGACTTCAATCTCTGCATGCAAGTTTTATCTGCTGCTTTTCAATTCGTGAGCATTTCTGTTCATGTCAGGAGCAACAAGTTCAGCTGTCTGATGTTATTCATTAGTGCACTTTCCGTTTTCATCTGAGGCAACGCCTATGATGTGTTGTTGAAAGGTGTACCAAGGAGAGAACAAACGTGCAACGTAACAGCTTAATTTACACTTATTTTTGATCTTGCAGGGACTATTTACACATAATTTCTTTGTCACATGGTCACTCGATTGCAATTATGTACAATCTGAATCTGCTCACTCGAGTTCCTATAGACTGTCGCCTGCGCCCTCAAGCTCTGTAAGCTATACAAACGTGGTCCTGGTTGCTGAATGTATAACAGTGATCATTTTCTATCGTGGTGAAAAAGTTCATCCAGACGGGATTTGATTGTGATCAAAGGTGCCTGTGTTCTCGACAATGTGGCTAGGTTTCAGTGGCGAGTACAGGGGCACTATAATAATTTCAGAAACTGCCTTAGCATCTGTGGCAAAAAACAACATGCATTTCATTGTCGGATAGTGAGCAACGAATACAGACCAAATAAACGTAGTGCTTAAGGCAAAAATCTGAGCAAAACTTTCTGAACTCGTCAAGCATATAGGTACATCACAGTGCATGCGAGCATTTCGTCTGCTGCTTTTTCAAGATTGATCAATCGCAGCACCGCTGCTACTGGCGACGCCACCAGAGCCACGCGGAGACTGCCGCTCGCTGCATTGCCCCTTCTAGTACACTGTAACGCTGGCCAGTGAATGCTCCGCACTCCTATAGCAGGTGATAAACGGTTGGACGGACGTCCATTTTACATGCTGAACAGGTAAGGCCAGGTGGACGTGTGCCAGATTCTGGCGTACTGCATTTCCTGCAGTGCACTCCAGTTGGACAAGAAGTACAGAGTTAAAATTACATCGGTTTGGGCATTGTGTTTGGGCCTTTGGCTGCCAAAAGGCAGCTGGAAGTATTATGCAATTTCAGTAAAGTAAATAATCTTGGCACACCCTTGGTAGTCCAGGTGCCAGTTGATCCGAGTCATGCAGTATTTATTGCCCTGGCCATTATCTATTGTTATACTATCTTGTAGTAACTGCGGAGTAGGCTCTAGATGAAGGATCCAGAAGGTGCAAGAGACTGTCATTGTCACTGATACAGTGGACGGTAGATAGAATCTCGCTCATCCCGTCATGTGCCACATCTTTCCCCTTGATCCTGCAATGTCCCAGCACGCACAGTGTAATGCAGGTGTCGGTTAGCAACTGCTGGCATTCTTGTTTGATGAGGTGAGTCAATGAGCTTGTCACTCCTTCAGCTGATCAGAGTGCCCCCACCACTACTTGGTTGCCCGTGAAAACATGAAATGTAGAAGTTAGAGGTGCATGGAGAGCTTCAATAATCGCTGCTAACTCTACAGTGAGCACATCAGGGGAGTGGCCATTTCTTAGCTTAAGGCTGATAATTTTCCCTAAATTTATTTGGCAGAACGCAACTGCAGCCCTGGTGCCTCCGAGGTCTGGACGGAAGGTGATGTGTGCACAGAAGCAGGCCACTTTCAAGCAATCGGCAGTGGCCAAGTGGTGGTTGGCAAGTAGGGAGTGGCGTTCTTAGTGCCGATGCGAATTTATTCTTCCCGGTAGCTGCTTAGCGTCCACGACCTTGATTTCCTCCCGAGATGGCATGTTGTCCTGGGATTCGAGGCTTAGAAGGCAACAAATAAAAGCACATTCATTGCTTTTAAAGCACGATTTGTACATACCACGGTTGCCTTCGTATAACATACCATGCAGTCCTCACAGTTACCGTACCTCCCAGCCAGGAGAGAACAAAGCAAACATCCTCATCAAGTTACGTTCCCGGATCACTTCACCCTCTCCTGATAGCCATGTCACTCATGGACGTCTGCTAAGGCCAGGTGAGTTGTGCAATCCAGCAGTTCAGTTTTGATTTTCTGAGTGAAAGTGCCTGGAATTCAGCATGCTGCAAAATCAGCAGCATCAGCTTCTTGCATGTCTGCAATCAGTTACAAACTCCTCAGTTGACGGGCTTCTATTCATAGATTAGAATTAATCATCTGGCTCTTTCTGGTGGAAAGATTGTTAAATTTTCATAATTACTTATCGAATTACTATGTAGTGTCATTGTAAAACAAATGTTTTCGTGGTAAAAGAAACACCAAGAGAATAGCTTATTGTATCTTGTTTTTTTATAAGGAATTTCAAAGGGAATTTTCAGAACAACTGTGAACCTATATTATCAGTTCCTTACAGCCGTTTCAATACAAAGCAGAGTGACCAGCCGCAGTGGCTTAGCAGCTATGGCATTGTTCTGCTACGCACAAGGTCGCAGGATCAAATACTAGCCGTGATGGCCGCATTTCGATGTGGGTGAATTGCAAAACCCTGGTGTACCGTGCGTTGGGGGCACGTTAAAGATCCCCTAGTGGTCAAAATTAACCCAAGTCCCCCATTACGGCGTGCCTCATAATCAGATCACGGTTTTGGCATGTAAAACTCCAGAATTCAAATCAGCAGTGCAGTTGAAAACATTACAAAATCCAGCTTGCGAATGCTACACCAAGGCTTGCAAAGCACAAGAGCAAGCACAAGGTGGCTTTACCTGGGAAACATGCTGAATTCCACATGCCTCTAAAGAAGCCAACTGTTCCAGCCAAACCAAGGGTGTGCTTACGATATGAACTCCGCCGGATGGCAGCAGCTTGTGGCACATCCGCCGATGATGAGCCAGGGGTTGAGAGCCGTCTGTCCACCAGTCACGCTGGTACCCGCCACAGAGGCCGCATCTCGAAATCCACGCACTAACAGTGGCAACACCACATCCCGCTCTTTGTCCGTCAGCTTGCTGCTCACACCCAACACTAACAGCACATTGTCACACTCAGTCACACCGTGTGCATAAAGCCCACTCAGGACACTGGCACATACAACTTTGCCCTGCAAAAGAAACGGGAAAATTGAAGGCTGATAAAGCTCTGCTTGTTCATGTGCACTGCTATATGCACTAATGTGCGCTTAGGGCGCTGACAACACCGAGATAACGTTTGCTTCCCACTAATGCACCATTCTCCCAACTTCAGCGGTACCTGCGCCACGGCCCACAGTTGACAAATAGCCACTACGCAAGATAACAGGGCAGTGGCACGATGCTTCCATAGCTTAGTCTATCATTTAGACAACACAGAAACATCGCGTTTAACCATTTTTTTCACTGTTGAGCTCTCAAGGAAGTTCAACCTCACAGTATACGGACCACAACTGGTTAGGTGTTCCTCTAACCTCGATGGCAAGTGTACAGCGCAAATGATAAAACGAGCAGTCACGCAGTTTAAAAAGAACAGAGGAGCAGTGACACGACCTTGGCAACAGAGACACAAGTAGTCAGACACAGATATCTGCGCTGCAACAGCTGACAATGCCTCACCATGACATAGGGGTCTTCGACCAGTGGATACAAGTAGTCGACGCTTTGGACCAACGACAGCCCACCATGACGCAGTGGTGTCAAACTGCACTCGATGCCCGAGCCTGCGATGGACACAGGTATCTATCAGTCGCACGAACACAGCAGGCACAGCACGACCACTGAACAGTGTAGCGCCAATGATCACCTAGAAGCAACGAGAGCGTGGCACGTTTTTGGCGCTCACCCGAACGTGGCATTCCTTGGACTTGAAAATACTGGCGCTGCTGGCACGGTCCATCGCCGTCGCCGAGTTGTAAGAGTCCCTCCAGGAGTTTAGTTAGCGAATCCTGGGGGACTTTACACCCTCATCCTTTCAGGTCGGCGAACCGCGTCAGCCTGAAGCTGGGGTCCAAGTCGTGCGACGTCGGATCAAAGGGCCGCACGATTCCGGCGACTTCCACTTGCACCGCGACCTGCTGTGCGCCGTTGCTGGCATTGCCGTTGTTCTCCATCCCTGATCTCGGTGATGAAGTTCACCGATCCTTCGTGAAGAAGCGTCTGCAGCAGCACGCCGGCGGTCCGAAAAACGAGAGCCCTTCGACCTCTCCTCGGGAGCAAGATGGCGCTTGTCCAGGCTTTTGCGGGAGGACGACGCGTTGTGGCGTCGCCTACCTATTGGTCAAGCAGGTGTCACGTGACAATTCTTCGTCACGGGAGGGCCGCCGGGGCGCGTCGGAAGCGAGACGCGCGGTCCGAAGTGAGCCGCATGCGCTCCGGCGCATTTCCGTGGATTCTCTGCTTGCGCGGCCGACCGGTGGAGTGGGGACGGGGTTAAATGATAAAAACAAAGCAAAGCGTGCGCCGTTAACGGCCGCCGCCGATGTCACTCTCACACAAACCACGGAGTTTCGGGAGGTGTTCTCAGCGTAGAACGGCGAAGGTTCTTGTGCACAGTCGATTCCGTTTAGCATGCATTCGCTGCTGTAAAAAGATGAAAGCAGCGAGCAAAGTGGCGGGAAATTCAAAGCGCCATTTTACTTATTACGTACAAGCGCTCAGATAATAGATTTGAAATGATTATTTCGGCGTATTTTTGATATATATATATGCTGGGAAGCTTCTGGAAGTAACGATCGCATTGCTTACAATTACTTACATTGGCAATTCCTGGCAAATTGTTTTGTGCCTGAAATTCTCAGAGGGACTAAAGGCACGAGGCAACAAGTTAGCCCATGTAACGTCAGTGCTGTCAACTAAATCTATGACACCATATATCAATTAATAGTGCTTTCAGTGTCCTCAATCAACAAAATTTGCCATTATGCATTTCTGAACAAGTACACAATTTAATCTTTTGGCGGCTGCCGGGACGTTTCGGCATCTGTTGGCAATAAACTCGCCAATGACGCTGCCCATTCTGCCCATACTGGACCACCAACACTCTTTTATACCGTGACCATGAGTGCACGCAGCAAGTGAGCTTTGCCATATCTTGCACATACTATTAGGTTGAGGAATCATTAAAACTGCAGTTACCGACAATCCTTTGACAGCGTGATGCAACACTACTGTGTCAGCTGTAGGTCCGATTAGTTTCCAGTAGCTCATACTATTCCATTAGAATATTAGCTGACTCATCCATGTGTGCTAAGTGCAGATGTGAAGAGACTATAGACCGTCTCCTCTGCCACTGTTCCCGCTTCTCCATTGTGCCTTGAATAGACTGTACTATCGGAAGTGGCATAGCTAGGTCGTCTGGCACCCGGGGCCCATAGGTCTTCTGTCCCCCCCCCCCCCGGGTGAAGTCGAGAAAGGCGAGGATATCAACAATTTCCGGGTGTTTTCAGTTCATGGTATATCTAAACAACATGGCCAAAAGCCAGTATATTATATAACTGAAAATTTGAATACATTCTTGGTAAAAAGTTGTTTTGGAGCTTGTAGAGGCATCAGCCATATGGATTGCATTGACACACACAGGGTTGATTTCTCATGGCTGCATTTGAACTTGTCTTCGGCGTTTGTTATATCAGAGTACAAATGTTATCATGATCACCAGTCACTGCTCATAAGAATACAAAAATGCGAGTGCAACAACAAAAACACTACATTTTCTACATGTACTGCAATACCACAGTAGAAATGAGAACTAGTCCGAGGATGGTTGTAGGCCTCTTTAGACACTACAATGACATGCTTGCTCAAAGTGCAGTTATAGGGCCTTGGAGTTGGTGGCACGTACCCACAAGGGATTGGCCCAAGAATTTTCTTTGACCACCTAGGGTTCTATAATGTGTTCTATGAGCATAAGTTCAAATGTGAACAATTCTGAAATTACTCCAATGCATTATTTCATATCCAGTTCCACCTGCATTTCCATGTTTAGAAATCTGCCACTCGTCGATTACATGTCGCACCTCTATGTAGTTATGAGCTTGTTGCTGTTCACGCCTCAATGTATGCTGACAGTATTAAAATCTAAGTACACAAATGTCTATGCACTCCACCGGTGTAACCGCTGCAGCTGAGAATCAAACCCACAACCTCACACTCATCAGCAGAGCACCATAGGGACTGCAGAGGGTAAATGTGAAATGAAGCATCATGATGTATGCTGCTCTGAACCTCGTCATCTCATATGCCAGTCAGACTAACCTACATACCTACCTTGCTGCTGTGTAGGAATGACTACCACAAGCCTTAGCATGTGGTAAATTATCTACAACTTTAAAAATATGTGCCAGTGCTCCTTATCAAAGAAAGACAGTGCGCAAGATGCAACAACACTGACAATGTCCCCTTTATTCTGCAAACCGCTTAGCGATCCTTGCGCCCCCTCCGCTTCATAGCTGACGTACACTGGGGGCAAAACCATTTGCCCTTTGGTGGCTGTGTGATGCCCACACACTGGTAGTGAAACCACTCGAAGGGACACTGAAAAGAAAAGGAACCAGAATCAGTTTCAGTCATGCCTCCATTCGCTGCAATCAAAATCGAGTTTGCTGCAGAAGTTACCAGACGTAACTTTGGCACTAGCGTCTAGTGGTGTCACTAGTGTCACTACTGTTTCTGGCAGAGAACTCTGGCATCGTGTCCATCCAGCACACTGAATAGGTAGTGTCAAAAACATGGTGGGCGTAACATGTTTGGTCTCCGAGATTGGCCTTTGATACTTTGAGAGAGCCTTCGCTATGTACAGTAAACTGCCATTAACTTGAACTCTGACATTTTGAAACATTGGTGAAGTCAAAAATTTTTTCTTCGGTATATTGGTAAGGTCGAAAATGTATTCCGATTGCTCAATTTTGGCCAGCTAAATGCAAACCGCTCGACAAGAGCACTCGAAAGTGACCATTCGAATGTAACCTAAATGGTAAGCATCTGTTCCGATTGCTAAATAAACAGCAACTGGCCCTGCTTTCAGCTATTCATTCTGAGAATTCCAAGGCACACTTACATCATCGTTGTCACAGGCAACCATGTCGCCGTAGGACACCTGATTGCAGATGCAGTACCGGGGCTCGTTGGGGTCACAACCCCAGTCAAGATTTGCCTCATCTGTGCTACCTCCGAGCATCAACAGAGAGTCCCCAGAGTCCTCGCTCGCCGCTGCCAACGTGGACTGACTCGATGCCCGACTCTGCCTGCAAGTCACAAATACATAAGTTAGCACAGTCACTTCTTGAATGAGGGCTGTAATGAAGTCCCAATCAAATTGAATAAAGATTCACTTTAACTGACTGAAAGAGATGCCATAAAAGAAATGGGGAAGGCAGCTCCAGAATAATTTCTACAGTTTGGGGTTCTTTAACATGCACTAGTGTTGGTAACTTAGCAAATAAGTCAATAAATTTTGTGAGCTTTAGTCACCTTACCGACAACCTTGCTTTTAGCAAGTTTTAGCGATAATTTTTAATGACTTATTCGAGAAATAAAAAGCCAGACGATTGCCCTGGCAAAATTCCTCAAGGGACTTTGGCTGAGTTCAATGCGTTGTGGCCATTTTATGCACAGGGTGATACAGTAGACAGGTTAATTTGATCCTGACCGAAAGTTCCCGTCGGCACCCATACATTTCTATGGGACCAAAGGTTCCTTATTTCAATCTTAATACTAGTCTTTGCAAGAGAATTCGAACTTTGCTGTTCATCACACACACGTCTGACCCCAGTGGTGACCACAGTCGTGGCTCCAATGGCGGCAGCGTCTGCCTTGGTGGTGATTAAGGTACAGTGAGTGCATTTAAACACCAATTATCTCCCGTCGAAAATGAAAATTTTCCAGCATAGCGTGACGACGAGAATACGGTATTTCAGTCTTATTGTGAAAGCACATTCAAACAATACATTATTTTACACTCTGAGCTAGTAGCCGCAAGTCGTATCACATGTTCTTGCTGTGTCGCAGGACGAACTAGCGAACTAGTCTAGGGGTGGGCCGTAGTCCTGTTTGCGGTTGCTGCAAAGATGTCTGATAAATGCACACTACCAAATGAGCTATGGACCGCATGGAGGGTGATATGTTGTGCTTCTTAATAAAAAGCAATAAAGTGCTGTCCGAAAGTGATGCCGATAGAAATTAAGCAAATAAATTTAGATTCTGTGAATATAAATTTCGCTGGTTTCCTCTTTTTCTTATTGCCAGAATCACAAGCGTGCTATGTTTTTCTTGCTAAAATATTGGGTGCACATTCGATTTCTACTTTGTTTAGGAGTTTCAATGTCATTCATAGGTTAGTTTTATACTTTGAACCTATAGAAAGCAAATGCACATTCAATTCGGGGACATCTTAAGATAGAGGCAAATACTGCCGATGAATCAGCCCCATTTTTTTCTGCTTCTTCATACAACCAGCCGGATTATTCGGCCCATTTCGTCGATCCTGTCAAGGTTGAATTAATCAATATCGATTGTAATTGCGTCTCCATTTGTCACTACTTCTAAGACATGCCTAAGAGCCTATTAGTAAGCTATGTGGGTGGATCACAGCTGCTTTTTCTAGGCTGCTTTTCTTGAGATGCGACACCATAATAGAAAATCAACAGTCGTTTTTCCCTTTTTACATTCCAAACATCAACTCGCTACTGTAAGGAGCAATTCCAAGCTATATAACAAGGAAATCATCATTGTCATCCCTTATCGACTTCTCGCTAAACTGGAGCGTGTTAAGCTGTGGCCAGGCGACTTTGTTAAAAAAGGAAAAGGAAAGGTTGCCAATACTGCTTTCGAGACAACCAAGACAGTCTCGCACCCAGATGCTTACTGGTAACATCGATATCACAAGCAGCACTGCTACTGTACCAGCTGATAAACAATGTAGTAAACACACAGTACAGTTTTCCTGCTGCTCCTAATGGGCAAGCCAAGACTTCGTAATTTCTACAAATGCAGCATAGTTAAAGAAGGAAAGTGAGCGAGTTGGTGCATTTTCAAAGGCCATGTTAAAATCCAAACTTAAGTGGAAAAAGAAAAAAAGAAGAATAACTAATAAAATTAAACATATGTAGGTTGGGCACCGGTGACGGCCGCAGTTTCGTTTTCTGCATTGCGAGATCAGTCAAAAAGAGCCGAAGTTAACGCTATGTCCTGTCTGTTTCACTGCCCATCTGTTGTGCTTTCTTGCATTAAATTTTGTCTCAGACAATAAATGCGACTGCTCGCTGCAACTGGCAGTAGCTGGCTGCATAATCCAGACCGCACAGCTCGAGATGTGCCCCAAACGAGTCTCACTTTTTAGAAGAGGAGCGCTTTGGTTCTGAAGCAGCTGCGGGTGCAGCCACAACTGCAGCAGCTGGCGGAGGGTTGGCCATGACTTGCGGCGGCGTAGGTGCCGGAGGTGGGGTTAGGGAAGTCAGGGAACCGATGTCCTTTGAACCCATGGTGAACTCTCGGGAGGTGAGGCTCTGCAGTGAAGCGTTGATGGCCTCGTAGCTGGCCTTGAGGCTGGCCGTGCGCCGACCTTGTTGCATCTGCACCCAGAAAGAGCAAACTAAATGGCAGCGAAAACACAGCAGCACAGCACACGGCATACTGCATTTCATACACAGAAGGCAATGCTATGCAGTCTAGAGAGACTACTTGCATCTGAGACCACAAAATAGCGCATCACACATAAAAGAAAGATGCAGCTGAAACCAGTTATAACGATCCCAGATACAACGATCTGTCGGTGATAACGACCATATTTCAGTGCATTTATGATTTTCTGACCCTGCCTATTGAACCTGCTTCCAGACATAACAAAAATTCTTTTTTAAATCGCCGTACCGTTACAACGAAAGCTTTGGACCCCGTCGCAGAAAAAAGAGGGCTCACGCGAAGTGCCAAAGCATGAAAATGCGATTAAACTGGGCGCACGGCGGCGCGTGCCCCACTCGGGTCCAACCGCGATGATAATACGGCCTTCAAGATGAGCGAGCAACACGCATAGATTTCGGAATCCGTGAAGAAGGTCATGTGCATTCAAGTCACGCACCCAGGGAGGAGGAGTGCCTTAGCATAAACTGCATGGCGCAGGGTGTGCACAGGTGGATGTGCCTGTGTGATATCGGATGCCACAATACTCTTGTTTTTTTTGAAATTATCTGTGCAGCATCACATGCATTACGTCTGTTTCAACCATTTGGAACAAATGTCAATGTTCTTCCACCACAGGAACAACGACCACTCAAGCATTCCTGTCGACGCAGCCTGAGTCAGCAAGAACACTGCACTATGAGCTGTCACCACGCAATGTCACAAAATCGGTTACTACGCCATTATCAGGAGATCACTGTTCAGCAGTGATTCGTTTACGTGCTGCCGATTGTTGACAACTGTTTGCGAGGACGTTTTACCTTTCGAACGTCGCATTTTTTTTTTGCCCAAAGCAACATAGACAATGTAATTGTACGGCTCCTGCACAGCTGACGCACAGTTGTAATGTAGAGACCATGATGTCTCGAGACCTTCAAGGAATGGCGACATGCCGAAGTAGTCTCCGAAGTTTATGCTTCCAGCCAACTAAAACACTTCGCTCTCTTGTGCAGAGTACAGACATGTCCCGCTGGTAGTAAAATATATCACAAATTCTTAAATAAAAAATGGCGGCTGCACTTGCAGTCCCAAAATGCCAGGTGATTGGAACCGGGCGGTGTTTTAAAAAGCTATACGATGCATCATTTCGTTTTTTAGATGGCCATTCTAGCAGAAGTTTGCAGCTAGGTGCAAGAACGTACTAGGAATAAAAATGGCACTGAAAATCTGGTTTTGAGACCAAAGTGCTACCGAATCGTAACTGCTGATGCCAGCTTCAGTGCTGTTAACTTTTGGGTGTTGTTAAGGGTGAGTCCATATACAACAAACTACTGCTATAACGACCACTTAACACAGAACTAATTGATTTTGTTGTAAACTGGTTCGACTGTATATGTGCACAATTCAATATAACATTGTGATATTTTTATGTCACAATATATGACACATTTATTACATGAAAGGGGTCGCAGATCTGAACCTTCTTTACCAGCAAAAGAGTGGAGCGGCACATTTGTGCAGGTGGCCACAGTACACCGCTTACACTCGCAACCAAAACATAGTACATCACATATCGGAAGCACAAAAGTGCACAAATGATACGCGATTGGACATAACCTTAAGTCCACATGTTGTAGCTTATTTATTTATTTATTTAGTTATTTATCCATAGTTGTAATACACAAAGTGGTTATTAAGTAAGAAATGGAGTATCGCTAGGCGAACTATGAAGACACCATCTCCAGCATGTATGCGGCAACGAAACGAAATAAAGTGAAGGCCTGTTTGATCAACAGACGAGACAATGATTTGCATGAATAAGATTTAGGCAGACAATAAGCATTCGCGTTTTCTGTGTTTACAGGGCAAATTTTTCACTTTATGTAATTTTTCTGCACCCTATACACTGAGGTCTAATTGAGTTAACAAACCAATGTCCTTTAGGCTAGTGTCGCTAGCTTTTATCTAAATTCAATGTGGCTGTACCTTTTCAGCACATGTCAGCCCTTAATGTACATACAATATAGACTTGTGCAAGGGCTGCACCCGTGTAAAAGGCGCACCCCCAACTTGGCAGCGAAGCAATTGCAATCGGTGCCCCGTTGCTGCGTGCACGCGCATCGCCGAACTTTCATCTGCTGCATACTTCCGTGTGTCGCTACTAGATGGCGTGAGCTACGCGCTGACCTCTGATGCAATGGTAAATCCAGGGATCCGGGGTGCGCACAAGTCACCGGCTGTGCCCGCACAATTTTCACCAACAGGTTCGGTCCCTTGTAAGGACCACACCTCGTCAAAATTGTGAAAAAATAGAAGTGCAGCTCTTACACAAATCTGTGTGGTATCCCCATATTCGTGTTTAAAAGAGAGAGAGAGAGAGAGTTGATAGACGATGTCGTCCCATTCTCGACAGCTGTTGCTTCCGTCCCATTTTCACACTGTATTTTCAAGTATATCGACACCCCACCTGCTGTGTAGCAGCGATGGCCTGTGATGCCGCAGCAGCAATGGCGTTGCTCCCCAGGCCGTAAGTGAGAGCCGAAGGTGGGATGAGCAGCCTGTCGGCAGGTGCCAGTGGCGCCGTGCTCGCGGCAGCACCTACGGCAGCGGCCGCAGGGCGCCCGCTGGGCACTTCGCTGGCCAGTGGGAGGACCCGCTCCGTGGCCTGGCGCTTCTCGGGTGGCTGCCCGCAGCTGCTCGTTGAAGAGCCGCCCAATGAGGTTGCGACATGCTTTCGCTCTGCGCAAGGAGCACAAGGCGTTGCAGTCAACGGACACAAGTGTAGAGGGTTACACAAAGTCAGCAGTACACGATTCAGTGTACCACCAAGAGAATTCGTTCACGGGCTAGCTGGTGCATACATTGTTTTTCAAAACTGAGTTTGTGCAGTGCAAATATAGACGGGATGTATAGAAACTCGTGTACATTGTTTGTGTTTCCTATACGTGTTGTCCATTTGAGCTGCACAAGCTGTTTCCAAGGTACTATCAAGAGGCCTGCATGCATTTTTCCCCAGCTAAGCTCATGTATGGCTCCTGCAGCAATCACAGGAAGGAAGCCGGTCACTGTATTGTGACATCATGATGCATCCACCTCCTGGTTAGGGAAACCAAAACTGGTTCATAATAAAAACAAGTACAGATGAACATCCTTATGACAAATTTGCCTTCGACATGAAAATACCTTTGCTATACCTAATATTTGTTTTAAGCATGTATATTCATTATGCAATGATATTGGTATGAAACATGTTATATTTATTAATTTGTAAGCAATAATTCATTATATCTGTGTTTACTATATTATTTAGGGTGCTACTGCACTTTCTAGTATTTTTTCCTAAGGTAAATCGTGGGGAGATGGTAAGTATATACAAATGAGTTAGCATAGTTCAGCCACAAATGTAGGCAATGCATGTATGAAAAGCTCCAGAACAGGCGGCCAACCTGAAATGAGAACCATTTCTTCCTTTTTGTTTCACACTGGAGTGAAACAAAAATGATGTCCCGGTTCACTTTTGGTTCGAACAAATTTAAGTTGTTACCAGTTTTCGGTTCAATTTCTGTTCGATACCCTGTTTAACAAAAAAACAAATGAAATGAAAAAATGTCATGCAAGTACTCCTTTCACTCATGCAATTTCACTGCATGCGCATGCTTTCAGAAGAAACAGTCCTTCAAGAGTCAGTAGTCTTTAGTGAACACTTCCTCAGCCTCATCCTAATTTACGCTGTGCCAGTTGCTGAATCTACAACACCTACTTGGACAAAGCTACAATCATTCTAAAACGAAACAATGCCAGTGTCACTGAAACACTGTACTCTTGGAAAAATAATTTTGGAGCTACCACAGTGAAAGTGGAGAAATTATGAACACTGCCTTTATTTGCCTATACCTTTACATTTCACTTGCAGAGTTAATAAAAGAAGGGGGGGGGGGGGGGGGGAGAGATGGCTTATCGCAATAATTAACCCTGAGTGCTTCCAAACAGTCATCTTTATAACAGTACACAAGCTGCGTCATAAATTTTCAGGATGCTGGTTCTACAAAAAAGTTGCATGTCAGCTCAGCTTCAGTCTGCAGCCCTTAAAGCAGCGCAACACTATGTATGTTGGTCACATAGACTGGCAACACCTCGCACATTTGAAATCCAGACTGTGTCCAGGCTCTGGACAAATCCTGCTTTTCTCAGACCTCGCACCCCATAAACTTCAAATCTTGCCTGCACACCCATATTTTCTTTCCCCCATGTGTAATTTAACTATTTCATACAGTTAATTTCTATGTACCTATTGGGTATACAGTCAAACAACGTCCTGTCTGGCAAGAAAATACCTACATTATATTAGTTATATGCACATATTCGTTATGTGCTGGTATCAGCAAGAGACATTTTAAATATATATAGTTCATCATACTTGATAACTGCTTATATCTCTGTTCATTGCATTAATATTGTACTAATAGTATTTCTCATTCCACTGGATCAAGCAAGTCACTTTGCTTCATATGCTGCTCCTGTCCACCCAATGCTTTGTGGTTTATGGTGTCACTGCACCGGTAAAACCCTAACTACATGTACAAGTCCCCAGTGAACCTATCAAGGGCTCTTTCTTTGTGTGTGAAAAGCAGTAGCTGAGATACCATCTGTTCAGCTGGGACACCCCCTATTAAAATAAATTTCTTCATCAAGCTTTGAAAATAGGAACTCGTGTCAGTACTTTCCAGTACCATGACGCACATCATGATTCAGAATTCAACAGTACTTCTGCTTGGATGGCATTATAAATGAACACGCGAGATTTGAGTCAGCTTTATAACTGCCCACACATAATGAACTACCAGATTTAACGGTCCATTGAGGTCAAGTACTACAGTCTAACCTCGTTATAAATTTGCATCCAACTTTACTTCATTACATCTGATGTTGATTATAAGGAGATATTTTTCCCATGCTAATCTCAGTGAGATAAATTTCAGATTAGCTTTGTTATATGCAACAATTTGCCGTTACCTGCATCATTTACACAGTTTAATATAATGAAGTCTGTAAAATTGGCAATTCAATTTGTTATCTCAAACTTTCGTTATACCGAAATTCAACCCTCTAAGTTTATGCAAATAAGGATAGTCACCGATAGATATTTTTAAACGGAAGGGGCCGCAATTTCTTCCGAATTATTGACCATTCGGAAAAAGCAAACTGAAATGAAAAAAAAAAATCTGTTTTGTTGAATTTGAGAGTCAGCAACGAAATACATGGCTTCGTGCCATGTCAACAATAATGGTAAACCTAAATAAATCGTACGCCGCCACAAGTCATGGCCAAACCTCGGTAAAATCGCCCACTCGCTTCGTTATATGTAAATTTCGTTATATTGAAATTCCATCTTTTGTGCAAATAAGTACAGCTGCCAGTCGATTTTTGTTACAAGGAAAGGGGCCGCAGAATTTTCTGAATTATCACGCAATCGAAAAAAAGCAAATTTGAATGAGAAAAACAATTCATTTTTATGAATTTCGGTGTCGGCGACGGATGATACGGTTCATGCCACGTCGATATCTCCACATCGGCAGTACGCCAACCACGCTTTCGCATGCATTCCGCACCCGTGGCTCATAGCGCCGGCTGTGCTGGGACCACGCTATCATAAAAAGCACCGGCAGCGGGGAAACGAACACTTCGTCTGTCTCTCACTCTAACGGGTCACCGAAACTCGAGATTACACAAGCTCCAATACTAAACGTGTGGGAAGACAGCTGACATAATGATGCTACGCCGTCTCGACACACCCACTCTTTGCACACGCGGCAGACTAGCGTGGTTCTAAAGCAGGGTGCACGACTGCATATGTGCTAAGCCGCAATTACAACCATGCGCAGCCACGACCGACCGAGACGAGAAAGAGACGTGCGCCAGAAATAGAGACATTCGCAAGCTTACCCCCCCCCCCCCTCACGTACGCTTGATCGCGTCACCGCGAGCTCACGCCCCTCTCCCTCTTTCCCTTTACTCATGCGGAAAGGCGGCACTAGGGCGCGGAGCCGCCACCTTCTCTCAACCTCACACACTTTCACCGGCACCTAAAGCACACGGTGCACAGGTCACGATAGGGTATTATCACACTTCGACTTTATACGGAACATTATGCCGCTCCACTTCAGCAGTCACTCTTGTTGTGTGGCGTGTGATTTGAGAGGTGAGCTCGCAAGCAACCACTTATAATTCAATCATTTGACCATCTGCATCGGCGGACATTTCAATTTATAGCCACAGCATTCCTCTGCGGCCTCAGTGAAATTTCGTTATATTAAAATCGCACACACACACTTCGTTATATTTAGGTTCTAAATGCATGATGTTCTATAGACAAGAGGTTAGGAAAAGCAAAATACTTTGTTATATCAAGAATTTTGTTATACTGAAGTTCGTTATACCGAGGTTTAACTGTATTGAAATCGTAAATAAACACTTCGTTAAATTGAGGTTCTAAATACACGGTGTTCTATGGACAAGAAGTTATAAAAAGTTGATACTTTGTTATAATGAGAATTTCATTATACTGAAGTCTGTTATATTGAGGTGTAAATGCATACTGGTGTAAATGTAAATGGAAGGTCAAGTTGACGGGACACTAAAGAGAAACACTATATCAGCTTAGACTAGTAAAGTATTCTTTCAAAACTATTTTCTTTATTTTGTAGCAATATGGCAGTTGTTAGAATACGGAAGGAACAACAAAGTCCCATCTTTTAAATTTTACACCAAGACCCCAGCAACGGTTCATTTGTCCGATGCCACGGATTTCAAATTAGTTTTTTGTATTTGGGCCATTGCGGTACACTTAATGTTTTCGAAATATACCATGTTCAGTCTTTGGCTCTTTTAAAACACAATGTAGCCCCTCATTATTCATATTTCATAATAAGTTAACTAGGTCCGAGCAAATGCCACTAAAATCCACGACATCACAGCTGGCTGGTGTGGTAACTTCAAGAAGGCATGACCACCCATCTCTTCAGGCTCACCAAACCTCATCCCCCGGTGAATGTGGCTTGATTAGCATTATTGAAGAACAACTTACTAATGCAGCTCAGATAACATTTATCATTAATGCACCTTTGTTGTAATGACTCTATTCAAGTTTTTACCCTTTCCTGCCTCATCAGGGCCCTATGCAGCAATCCACCCATATCATCACTAGGACAGCTAGTTGCAAAAAGAGTGTGCAAAAAAAAAGGGAACTTAATTGAGCAAGAGGAATCCTAACACTATTTATTGGGCCAAGGAACACTTACTTTCAGCCTTAACTGTGGATGGTGGTGGCTTGTCCAGCTCCAGGGACCCTGAATGGACAGAGAACCCATTGCATGAGCTGCAGAAGATCGCGAGAAATCCTCCAAGTGTGTTCCAATGTGTGTCAGAGAGCAAAGGTGTCTAATTTGACATCTAGGAAGACAGCATCTCTGCGTAATTATGTGTATGGGAACATGAATGCTCCTAGATAATGTTGTCTCCTGGCATCAAATTTAGACAACAAGGTAAACCCAAATTAAAAAAGAAATATAATATAAAGAACATTGTAATAAAAAGTGATTTATTACTCATGCACTTGACAAATTAAATTGTGGGATTTTACGAGCCAAAACCACTATCCGATTACAAGGCACGCTGTAGTCAGGGGGTCCCCAAATTAATCTTGACACCCTGGGCTTCCTTACACTTGAGAATTCCTTACATTTTCGCCATATCAATATGCAACTGTGGTGGCCGAGATTTGAACCCTCAACCTTGCGCTTCGCAGCGCAACTCCATAGCCAATGGGATACCACAGTGGGTCCTGTATAGAAATCTCGCACAGAGTCTACATTCTGTAAACTTGGGAAAAACTTGCCAAAGTATTGCAAATTCTTAATCTGCGCTATGGCTGCACACTTTTGGCGATTCTTAAGGTGCAAGAAATGTGGCAAGACTAAATCTTCAGTGGGCCAAATTAATTGGCGCCTGAAAGGTTTGTGAAGCAACGCTTGACTTCCTTTTCATTTCCTTTCTTTTCTTACTGGAAGGCATATTTCTGGTGACAGTTTTGTACACTCCGTGTTTTACAGAAATCACCAAATTCTTCTCGGTGCCACAGGCTAATTGTGAACTGCAGGTAGAACAGACATGACTCAGAAGCACCGTGTCTCTGGCATCTCTGCAGGCAGGGAGAACGGATTGTTTGAGAAGGGTGTGCTGGCTTTTCTTTGAATTATCAGCTGTTTTTGGGTGAACATCAGTAATATACTTTGCAGATACAATCGTCACTGTTTCATCTACACACCAAGCTTGTCTGTTTGCAATGTCCAAACATCATGAGAGGCCCTTTAACTTTCTGTATGCATAATCGATCGTTTCAACCAAAAAATCTATTGATGGTGTAGTGCTGAGTTTCTTGCGGTGCCTTTATCTTTGTGTCATGTCACTGCCATGCACTACAGGTCAATTGTGGATAACCAGGTGCAACAAAAACCATTCAGTGGCCTTACGCCTCTCAAGGACCTCCGTGATTCCTGCGTTGTCTGCCTCTAGCTCCATCTTGAACTTTTGAAGCTCCTGGTCTAGGCGTCGCAGGTAACGGTCCACCTGAGCCACAGTTGAGACACACACTGTCAAAACAGACAGGACAATATGGTGGTTCCTCAGATAACGATGCTCATCCAGAGCCATGAGGTTACACTTTGCCACATGGTATAGGAACAAGGCATCAACAAAGAAGTTAACTGAATAAAAAGAAGGACTTTGTTGGGCAAACTTGTGCCCACAAACAAATGAACTAAATCTGCAGTGACGATCGTGTCAAGCATAGTAGTCTTAAGCAAATTGGAACTGAAGTGGCTTTTGGCTGGCCGCTATTTGTACATAACGGAGAAGTTTCTCGATGGCCTGCGTATACCGCAGCGAATGTTCGCAAAGGAGCTAGAAGCTTTGAGCTGAAGACACTGACATAAAGCAAAAACGGCACCGCTTTGAAATCACACTGGTCGCATGCGCTGGTAATGCAAGAACTTGCACTTCGATATATGAAACAATAAGAAGATGCATCGGCATGACAAAGCAACAAAGTGAACACGTCACATGGCAATATCCCAGTGCAGAAAGCCGGCCATGTGTTTGTGACAGGATGCATGGAACATAATACCAGCAGCAATGATAGGGCCCAAACCTCAGTGGATGAATGCCAGAAAGCAATAATTAATTATAGAGAAACAATTTAAATGTAACAATGTGTACTCCTGCAAGAACTGTAAGAAGCCAGATGCAAGAACTAACTAGTGAGGAGAAGAATAGCGCAGGCCAGGAGAAGCCAGGTCAACAGGCAGGCATGTGCTGCAGAATAAAGCAGTTTTTATCTAAGTAGTATCTAATAAGACCAGTCATATTTTAACCAAAACAACATTTATTAATGGGTCAATGATGACAAACACTAAATTAGTTTATACGACTAAAGTATTATTTAAAACAATTTGCATATGGCAGGAAATGGTTCAAATTAAGCGGCGTGGTGAACACAGTGCGACATGTTGATGATTTCTATTATCTGCTCCATGAGTAGTGATGGCAATAGTAGCTCTTGACAAAGAAAGACAAAAGTCAGATCAAAACACAGATGATTTAATAAGCTGCAGTCAACTTGCTTAAGAAAACACACAATATCAACTCACCAGGTCATAAATCTGGTTTGCTATCTGCACTTTCTCATCTGCGTCTTCAAGCGCCTTGTAATAGTCCTGCAACAATGAGATGTCATGAGCACAATGTTGAACCACTGCTCACTCTCTCATGTGCTGCTTGCTGCCAGACAAGCAGCACACTAGTGCGAAAATGAGCCATGACAAAGCATTAACGAAACTTCCAATGTGACATTGTTGACATTATTGTGATTTATTGTTCACATGCACATACTTGCTGTAAACCTTTTTCTGCTATGATCTCTCGCGAGACTGCTAGTGTACCTACATAAATAAAATAACCTTTCAGGGGGCAAGAAAGAAAAAAGCGCATGGTCTTTTTTTTTTTCCTTTCTTAAGCTTTGCTCAGGGGTGATGACACCACCTTTCGAATCTTGTCAAAGTCCAAGTCTCGCTGTTCGGGCTTCATTTTTCGGGCATTTGCAAAGAACTGCTTGACTCGCTCGTCCAAGCTGTCCATGGCATCTGAAAAATAATAATAATAATAAATAAATAAACAGGAATTTAATAAAGCTGAGACTACTAAAGTGACTACTATTTTAAAACAGAGCCTTAGGCATGTAGATCATTTTTCATTTTTGTTGCCTATACTTCTTGGTATAACTGATAGCAGTACTCCCACCCGTTCTCGTATGTGTTTATTCACTCTCTTTCCCTCACTATCACTACTAAACAACCCCTAACACTTTGGCTTCCCTCACCACAGTCAACGCACCTGCTCACTCTCTTAAAAAAAGTTTGCGCCCTTTGGGGCTTATCTAGTCCCACAACATTCGTCATCTGCCTTGCTTGCGATTCCTTTCTTGAAAGCTCTGTACTCAGTATATTCCTGTCAAGAATGCAATGCCACCTTGATAATACACATGCCATTCACGACCCAGAAGTACAGGGCAACCAGCGTTAGAGAAAGGAAAGGCACACAAGATAGATGACAATTATTGTTGTGGGACAAGATAAGCCCCAAAGGATGCTAACAATTCTTAGTGTGTGTTCTCATGCACTACTGAGGGCGTGAGAAAGTGAACTACGTATACACAAGTGCTGCTAAAAAAAGAAGTTGCTGCTCCGAT
Organism: Dermacentor albipictus; assembly: GCF_038994185.2. Taxonomy (NCBI): domain Eukaryota; kingdom Metazoa; phylum Arthropoda; class Arachnida; order Ixodida; family Ixodidae; genus Dermacentor; species Dermacentor albipictus. The sequence continues at coordinate 20,962,757 of NC_091826.1, forward strand.
GATGACAAGCCTCCTTGTTCAGACGTTGGGTAGAGTGACATTCCTTGTTCGACTACTTCTTAACTAACTGTTGTCTACATAATATGTCTCTGTCCTTTAAAGTACCTTTTCAGCGTACTCTGAAGTAAAAAGAATTACCAAACACAGTTCATAGAACAGCAATACAAGCTTTAATGGTACAAGTGTCAGGACTGCCTACTGTACCAACATGCCAAGACGAACACGGGGCGAGGGGTATAAAACTTGTACCAGTAACAACTAGTGAGATTATACCTCGCGGTCAACTTCCAAGTTGCAATCAAGGAAAAAAATATTTCCAATGCACACAGTATGTATGGAATGTTGCTTCAGTGTTCTGGGGGGAAATTGGTTATTTTCCTTTATAATGTTTGTTTTAGAATTACACGGACAGGCTAGGTATCACTAAAAAGCAGATGCTACATGACAGTTTAATTACCCATGATATTACGCATCTCAGCACATTAAGAAAGCTGAACCACAGCTTGGGACACTGTTTCGATTCGCAGAGGAACTCAACTTTCAACAGTTTCCAGCTTTTGTGTTGTTAACTACGGACTCCGTCAGAAATGTCGCGTAGCACACGAATTTACGCGTCTTTTATTGATGTTCGCATTACGCGCTCCGTTCGAAGTTGCGGACAGCAAACAGTCAGAGTACAGCTCACTCTGAACTTGGAGGTCCATTTCTCGCATCTCCGTGAACCTGTCTCGAAGTTCTTGAGGCAGATGCTCGATCACTGCAGAGAGAAATAAACAGTGAGAATAGACCAATTAGAGGCTTGGGCGAGTCTTACTTGAAACTCTAAACTACCACTGCAGCAAGTCAGGTTAGAATGCGCGCGCTTGGAACGACGGAAGCACTCGTGTTAGAACATTTTACGAGTGCAGCGTTTACACAGCTCGAAAGAAAGATGAACCATGAACGCTACGAAAGCGAAAAAAAAAATATATATCTCGCATTATACTCACTCTCGAGGTAGTCTTCGAGGTAGAGCATCTTGCTACTAGGGCGTACGCTTGTCTGAATAAACTCGGCGACGAAAAGCACGAAGTTTAGCAAGTAGCGGCGAAGGGGAAATTCACTGCAGTCCACAGCCATGTAAAGCAATCATGTCGACAGAAATCACAATGGAACTTAGGTGTGTTGGAGGACGGCTTTTATTTCTAAGCCTCGGCAAAGGAAAACGACTCGTCTGAGTGCTGCACATGCGCTCCTCCGCGCTGCTTACAGCAAACTGGCGGCCATTTTGTTTACTGTGGTGTTCCAAAACACACGACGAACATGGGCGTGACCCCGTCTTTTTCTTTCTTTCCTCTACGAGTCATCGGCAGTGCACCGCATGAGTAATCGGCCGTAGTGTTTCGACCGATTCCACGCAATGACGTGAATGACATTGAGAGGCATATATTTGTGCGTTCATTACCGACGCAAACAAACACATTTGAAGCGTGCTCCACAACCAGTGTTTCTCACTTTCGCCGCTCTGCCAGCAGTGCGCTACTGGTGCGCTTTTTCATTTTTTCCTTTTTCATGCCAGTTTGCATACTTTTTAATGCCTGTCAAAACACGATCAGAGATTAAACAGGCAGTGTGTTGCTAGCCTAGCATTGGTGTTAATATTACTGCGTGAACATATAGGCCTATACGGCGGCGTCATCCACTCAAAGGCACCGCCAGGTACCGCCACCAGCACAATGACGTAAAATTGCGCGCGCTTTTTTAACAGCCCTAAATGAGTCCACTCATTTGGTCAGTAAATGAGCTGTGCACACGTGACAGCACTGAAAAACCAGGGAACTTTATCGTTGTAATCGTGCTTGTTTTTCATGCTGCGGCAAGGGACACAGCGTGATGGCACGGCGATGAAAAGTGCTGCCCTCATTTTGCGCAACAGCTTAATTCAAACCACGTTTTGCAGACTATTGAAGCGAGTTTTCTCTTTGGTATCAAAAAAAAAAAAATGCATATGTTGGAATCGCTTATACGAGAAGCTTTCTTTTGGTATTTTGCTACAATGTCTTCACTTCAATCTAGCTCAATTCTCCTCGCTCGATTCACGAAAACACTGATCCCCGTTCTGTTCACTTCTTTCTCCATCCTCGGCTGCTTCCGCTGTCAACCACGCTTCCCGGTAGCGGACTTCCCCTCTTTTTACTGCTTGTCTGTTGACTCAGACATCATACTAACAAGCTGTAGACATCCAGTGGCCAATGTTGTGAGCAAGACTGCAAATTGAGGAAGGAAGAAGGTTTTCCCTTTGTGTAAAAGGAAAAAAAAGAAAAAAGTTGATTCAGTACAATGTTGGAATCTTAATGACGCGAAGCTTGTTTGAATTAGCGAGGTAGCACCAGTAGTGGAACACCAGCACAACTAGCCTCGTAACATTTAGCCATTAGCCGGCTGTTCCACAAGGAAAATGGAGATGGATGTACGATGCTTGCCAAACGAAGAATGTTAATGGGAAATGCATGCATAGAGAAGCGAGACACATATCTAAATATATCTAAGGCTTCATACCACTCGTTTCGCAGTGGCACATCTAGTAGGCTACACTACAGATGGCCAAGAAGGGCACGTACCCCATGCCATGTAGACCTACCCAAATTGTCTGCATGCAGGACAGCAGTGCCCCAAGTTGTCTATACATATCCGCAAAAAATATATCCAGCAAAGAAATGATGACAAATCCCGGGGAAGGGGCAAAGAAAGCTTTGCTTTAAGATTGTTGCCGAAGATTGTGTTCCGAATTTGAAGGTAGCAAGGAGCCAAATGAGCAGACAATGCTCTGATGCAAAGGGAAAGGTGGAGTCAGATGATCGTACTCTTTGAGGCAGCTAGCACGGGCACTTACCTCTTACAGCTTACCTCTTGGAATAATAAAGACTGGCAACTATGCATCCTACCTATTTCATGAACTAGCTTTTCTGGCATCAGAAAATGGCACCACCCATGGCATAGTCAATGCTTATCAGATGACATGTCCAGAGTGGGTGATTAAGTGTGTGCTAAACAAAGATAAAGAACACAACTAAAGCTTCCAGTTGTTGTCAGCACAACAAATTATTCCAGCATATTTACATATTTATTCCACACTGCAGCATCTTATGCAGCTAAGATTGTTGCTGCTTTTCCGTCAGCAGACCTGGTCTGTACAATTTCACCATCAAGCACTTGGCCTTATGCCTGGATGTCCTTCAAAACTATGTTTAATGTATTTTCCCAGAGAAAGCAGATCACTTCTTGGACTTCTTGCATTTCTTAACCTTCTCCACCTTGTCCTTGCGTCGTTTGCTGATAGTCACCACATTATCTGAACAGAGAGAAAAAAAATAGAAAGGGTTAAGCAATTCTTCGTCAAATAACCAGCAATTATGAGGTATCATCAGTATGCACATATAAAGTTCAGAAGTTATTTAGTTTGCACTCTCTTTAAAATGTTCTAAATTAGTCCTGAATAAAGGAAATACTTGTAACTGTTCTCTCATTACCTTTTACGGAAACGGCTTCATGAGGAATTCTAGACACACCGAATGCTCTTAGGAGGAGGATGCTCAGAACAAATCACGTGCAAGTGGGACAAATAATTTATTTGGTTTTCCTGTTGTGCCTGCGTTCGAGACACTAATGAAAAATGTTTTACTGATTTCATTTATTAATGGGATTTAATGCCCCAAAGCAACAGTAAGACACTGTAGTGCAGGGCTATAGGTTGATTTTTATGGCCTGCAAAACCACAGCGCATGAGTTCGACTCCGTGCCATCCCCCGACCTCATGCTCATCAGCAGCATTCCATAGCCATTGGGAAATGACAAACCTCTGCAGCATCCTTCAGAGAGCATTATTTTATTCATAGGCCTTCGAGCCAACCTCTAATAAAACCATTTTATTAATCACCATAGTTTTATTTGTTTGGTTGACAATACATGATTGTCATGATGCTGCAAATGGAAGGCGACATTAACGGTCTCGGGCCTTTAGCACCACAGTACACATTCACCACGCTATGGCATACACAACCACACAAATGGCAATTTCTACATTGCATGCCCGACTAGCAGCAGACGTGTAAAACAACACCAGGTATGAATGCGAACAGCATTCCCTGTTGAGAAACACAAACATTTTAACAGTGCTAGGCACACTTTTCCCAGCAACGTTTACATACGACAGTACTCATACGCATTTTCAACATTACTGCCATTGATCAGGTGAACGCAAGGCCAATGCGGCAGGAACACTTTGCGCATTGCTCCCTGTTATTTCTCTGTTGTCACAACTGCACTCCCTAATTATAGACCTGGGAATATCCAAATTTCAGGACTTTATTCCAGGTTCTTCAATGCCACATTTCCTTTCTCTTGGATTAGCTGCTGCTGTGAATATGGCATTCTTCTGCTGAGCACAACACAACGGGTTTAATTCCCAGAAGCAGGGGCAGCACTCCAGTAGGGGTTAAATTCAAAAACACTTGTGTGCTGAACATTGGGCACACATTAGAGAACTACATGAGCCCTAAATTAAATCTGGAGCTGGTCACTATTACATCTCTCATGCCATTGTGTTGCGTTAGAACATTAAAACCCCATCCATCAACAAGTTTTTCTGAGTATAACCACTTCATTTCCTTTAAAAATGCAGCCACTCTGAATATTTCAAGTCCCACCAAAAATTATATGTTCGCCTTGATTACAGCTAGCACATCAGTCTATAGACCCCCCCCCCCCCCCCCCCGCTTTTTTTGTGACTCTAACAACGTTGTGCCTCTCTATGCTGATCACACTGCTCTCAATTTGATTTTATTATTTTTTTATATTGTTAGTTCCATTTCCACCCTTATAAGTGAGTACTCATAAAATACACTCATTATTATAAACTGTGTTTTTCGAGGGCCTTTGTAGGCTTTCAAAGCACTTACCTGACCCAAATGGCATAAAACGCTGTCGGGCAGTCTCATGGGCCGAGTAATCGAGCCGTGGCTGCTTTGAAGGGCTTGGAGCCTGTGGTTTATCTGGACACACTACTTTCTTTGTGAGAGTAGCCATGCCAGAAAAAACACCTGAAGCTGCGAAATAGGCCAATGTGCCAAAACCCAATCAAGACCAAGTTTACAGCATCATCAACGGCACGGTATCAAAATGCAAGAATGCAACAGCAAAAAATCAAAGGTACAGATAGTGTCAAAAGCTTGCTGACCACAGGATACAAAAAGTTTTGGTTTTCCAAGAAGTTTGTGACTGCAAAAATATATTGTTTGAACACACTATAGTACAGAAAGGAAATCCAAGTACCAAGCAGCATGCCCTAGCTGCAAAAATATTCAGGTTTTTCTCAGCTTCTGTGATATAAAATTCGATGCTGACTGTAGCGTTTGGTTACAGCATGGGTAAACAGAACTTGTCTGCATTTTCTGTGGTTTGTCAACTCAACATGCAGGTCTGCATAGCCTGGTATACCATAATTTCTACACTATAGTCAAATATGAAGAAAGTTAGAGCACACCAGACTTACCAAGCATTAGCTGTTCGCCTGCTTCCTCTTGTACCAAAACAGACAACCGCTGAGTGTCCTGAATAAACCAAAGAGAATGTGACAGTTATGAGTTTAAGTCCTTTAATAACTGGATCTCTACACGACTTACCCCCCGATGCTCGTTCCTGGTGAATTCATAGCTATTCTCTCCAATTTGGAGCACAGCATGATCGCCACCTCGGAGTGAAATCTTCACTCCATCCAGGTCTGAAATCTTAACCTGTTTCAAGAGACAGTGAAAACGGTCCACAATTAACACTCAAATGTCACATGTGCAACACCTGCTGAAAAATTACCAGGAGCTTCTCATCCAAGAGGCATACTTAAGAGTTGTTTTACGTGTTTCTTGTTGAGCAAACATCACCACTACATGGCAGGTACCTTACACTCACACTCGCCACTCTATGTCCATTTTAGCACTCCATTTCAAATTTGCCAAATGACACTAAGCCCGATCTGCCATAAATAACAAAAGTTTATGTGACAGAGCAAAACAGTTATTTTTTTATAACACTGCTTACAAGCTCAATTTTTGTCAGGCTGCAATTGTCCAGTAAACAACTGGAAGAACAGTTTCATATACTAAAGGAGTACTCACACAACCTCTTAAATTTATGTTTTATTGATGAATGGAAGCCTTTGAAACCCTAAAAAGCATACTGGCAAGCGTTGTATTTTTCACCCTAAATAATTTACTAGAGTAGCTTTCCCAAGAACTGGTTTTGGTTTCATTTCCCCGTCCGTTATGCCACTGCATCAGACCAAACAAAGAGTAGCAGCACAGCAGATGACTGAGAGAGCTGGAGTGAGTGTCAAAACATTGACATTCTGCTCCCATGTGACCACCTTCTGTGTCATGACACTTACACCTCCAGAGAAATGTACCTGGTTTGCAAAAAAGCTATCATAGTAAGTTCTCTAGGGCGCTCTGAGGCTAGCCAGTAATTATTAAGCTTTCAAAGTCTGGGAATTTCATTTATTCGAAAAATGAGAAGTTACAATACCAAAACAACATGACAATGACAAAAATGACAAATTAAATTACAAGTTACAATAGCAAAACGATGTCACAACATGCCAAAATGTTTCTTATTTCATTGCTTCTCATCTCTGTAAGCCTCCGTTTACTTTGACGTTTGTGGTACGTATGAGTTGTGCCATAAAATGCATTCGTTAGTTCACACGCTAGATGTCAGTGTTGCAACAATGCCTGATTTGTTATGTTTCCATACTCACGTCATGTGGAGTCTGGATGAGCCAGAGGCGGTGCTCATCTGCTGAAATTTCCTCAGCTGGGAGGGCAATACTATCAGTGGTAGCAGAGAAGCCAGTGGGAACTTGATACCTAATTGTATTGAAAAAGTAATACGAATTGAAAATGCTCGCTAGTCCCACACATAAACAAAAGCACTAATGCGACGTTAATGACTACATAAAAGTAAGGAGAGCCCATATGCATCGACAGGTTCCAGTGCGAGTAAGCAATAAAAGACAAATTCAGAGTAGCAGTGGATGCTCCGCCACGCAGTGTGAACATCTGTTGAGTCCTTAAGTAAACATACTGATTTGAAGGAATACAACAGAATGATGGCTTCAGGATTGTTCCTATGAGATAATGAGTGATTTCGTAAGTATGAGTCTTTTCCCATGGCAACCCCAGTGCAAAAAGAAAAGAAAGACACGAAAAACGCCAAAGTAATGGAATGTTGCAGCAGACGGCAGAATCACTTGACACGTCAACTGCTGCTCACCTCTTTCGTGAACTGATGTACTGCGGAGGTCATTTGAGCAAGCTTGAATGAATTTTTATAACATCGGCTACTGAAGCATCAGTGCGCTCTATCACTGAACTTCACGGAATTGGGTGCAGTGAAGATTTTAAGAGCCTTTTTTCCGACTATGCTTGATGCCTTCCAGGCCATTTTTTACTTCTGATGTTTGCATACAAAACAGCATATTAAAGGCGCTAAAGACGCGCAGTGTGACCCTTAAATACTGAACATGTTCTTCTTTCAAAAAGGAATTGTTAGAAGGATCCGGTGTGGTTAGCAACCACTCTGCCTTTCGATAACTACACTGTGGCTGACCTCCAGCTGGAGTTATGAACCATAACTGCAGGTAGCACAGCTAGTCCAGAGCCACGTCAGGCAAGTAGAAAGAAGCGGTCCGAAAGAAGGATCAGAGATTTATACGCAGCACTACGACTAAACAAACTGAAGGCCTCTGACCTGGCAGACCGCTTTCCTTGACGAAGAGTAGGCAGAAGCGGCTTGGAACGTTAGCACAGTTTATTATGATATCATTTAGCGCAGAATATCGCTATTTGCAACGTGAAAAAAAAAGAAGAAAAGAGAAAAGGTTGTGTGCTGCTGGGCAATGCCAAACAAATGCCTTCACATGCTGCTCTCACTTTCAATCATAACAAGTTGTGACCCTGGTCTTTTATTTAAGTAAGCACTTTTCTCACGTACCCCGAAAATCGTCCAAGCTAGAGCCTCTCGATTCACGTTTCCGCCAACGGCGCGTGGATGGTGGGGATTTTAAGTGAGGTGTCACGGTGTAGGGCACAGGAACGCCCTTGCCTCTACCTCCGTCGTGGACGCTGGAGGCTCACTTGAGCGAACTGTGGACAAAACTCGGGCATGTGGAGCGTGCCAGCCGTGTACTGCTTGCAGGTCAACATAATCTTGTACAGTTACATCGCCAAGCGCACTTACATTATACAGTTGCCCAACTACAAAGGACGCGAAAGTGGCACGAAGTCCGAAACTCCCGTCACCCGTTCGTGTGTTCCAATGCCTATCGCATGCAGTTGCGACGATACTTACCGTTTAGCTTCCGCAGAAGGCATGGCGAGATGTGTGCAACAATAGAGAGGATCACAACACTTCGTGCATTAATCAACACGCCATAGAAAAAACCTCCGAACTCGGTCTCCACAAGCAACAGGCTGCACGCCGCGCGCATCCATTTGGCTATGGATCGACTATCGTTGACTCTATTCGTCAACCTATAAGCCTGCGCAGCACTCTCAGGTTTCGATTCCATTTGCGCGCCAAGTCCACCGTGTGCGCGGTGGAAAAGGAAGACATATATGGAGCACAGTGCGTGATTTATCACATGTACAGCAAATATGAAGACACTGTGATGTTACAGTGCATGATTGATTTTGATGTTGCCTCTTTGTCTAGTGAAATAACTTCTCAACCAAATTGATTTAGAATTGCTCCCGTACGCTATAGGGAGTTTTGCCCCAGTAGTTATAAAAACAATTACAAAAGTATTTCCATTCAACGCAGTAATAGTGGCATTATTATGTATGCAACGCAAAAGTATAGCTGTACTTCACGGTCGATGCGGTGCTGTCATGCACATATACTGGAAATAAAATGCGGCTTATTCAATCTTGACCGCGCTATACTCTCGAGGCAAAATCGACAGAAATTTTGATGCATATCTCATGCGCTAACGTCTCGGTCACATCCATGTTATCATCAGCACCTCCATCATAATCATATTCAATCGCGCTGGGATAAAGTGAGCTACTTTAGGTGTGCGCGTGATTACATTCAAGCTACAAAGCGTTTACCGTGATGATGCCAGTTTTCCTTACTCTCCACATCATAATTCTAAACTATCTCCAGTATAATCGGTCAGCTAACATCATTAATGCGATTAGCATTCTCAGGAAACTTCACCCATTTAGCTGCATGTCTGTTTGTATACCTCTGTATCTAACCTCTTTCACATGCCAATTAGTGACCCAAGTTCCCCACTGGCTTAGGCCACAAGGCACGTGCTGGATGCTGTCTTGCCGAGCCAACAACCTGGTGACTGCAGCATGTTATCGCCAATTGCACACCAATAGTAAGAAAGATTGCCAATCGCATTAACGTGCCAATCATCTTCAAAGGATGGACGCGCCGCCATTTTTTATTTATTTCAGAGCAATCGTGTATTCATCTGTCCCGACTTCTCAGTTAAACAACACTAATTTGTTCCTAGTTTAACCTATTCCAGTTTTTCATTCCTTCCTGCACCTATCGGTGCGTTCAAGCCGCCCGATTCTTGTCCATCCTCCACCGTGGGTACGTGCCATGTCTTGAAGAGTCATCATCATCTGGAATGCACCATCGTCAGGGACCTCTCAAAATTCGCCCTTTTCGTGAAAGGCATTCTCTGAGTCATCGACGCTGCGGCGAAAAATGTCCGCCCCGAAACAAAGCGCCGGGAAAGACAACAATGCCCCCGTCCTGACGACGCCGACTCCGCGCTGCACCAGCAATGCCCACGGGACGTCCAGGAACCGGCGGTCCGCTACGTCGGCGGCCAAGAAAGAGGCCGTGTCCGAACGGACGGTCTCCAGGCAGGTGAAGAAGCCAGCCATGTCGGCCAGCGCCGACTCCAAGCCTGTGATTCTGGACACGGACCAACTGGACGCCCTGCTCAAGGACCTCCCGGCGTCAGATGCGGCCGTAGCGGAGAGCGCGTCGTCGAATGGCAAACCCGCAGAGGATCAAGGCGATTCGGCGGTGAAGGGAGCGGTTCGCGGGAAGACCGTGTCTGCGTCCACGGGTCCCGTCAAGGTGGTCACCACAGAGAACCACCGCATCGTGACTGACGAGATCGGGTGAGACAATTAGTACGTTGGTCGCAACTCGCGTCAAATCCACCTCAACGTACGCTTTGACACATTTCTACTGGCTGGCTCAATTCCTATAGTCTCTACAGTTTCAGTATCTATCGCGCTTTTTTTTTGTCTCCCATATGTAGTTGTTTTCTTTTCTCTTTGCATATATGGACGAATCTGCGCCCGCGCTATGTCCGTGCAATCTTCAACGTCCCACGGATGTGGTCGTTCCTGAAGTCTCACTCCTGGTCTCAATCTCAGCAGCCAATACTTGCATTGGATGAATGTTTGACCTCTTTGTACTACTGAGGCGTTAACGGCTCTCTGTAGATGACCGCGCTGCTAATCCCGCTGTCTTGTAAACTTGACCTTTTTAGCTCGGCTATATATACATATAGTATACCCTTGTCTCACAGAACAAATGAAGCATTGTGGGCAACCTGAAAGCTATAACAGCTTGCTGAAACCACGCGCGACAACGGGAAGACATTTGAACGGATGCGGCACCGCATATACCGCTTGAAATGAAGACATCTCGCACCACTGGATATGTACAATCACGATCCTGACACCTTACATCGGTATCGACAGAAAAGAAAAAGAAAACGGCAGCCCAACCACAAGCTGCAGTTAGAAGAAAACAGTGGGTTTTAAAATCTGAACACTTGGTTACGTGAGAGACCCCGTAGTGAAGGGCTCCCGATAAATTTTGACCATTTGAGTTTCCTTAACGTGCACCCAAAGCGCTGTGACATGCACAAGCGTGCTATACCTTCCGCCCCTTCGAAACTCGGCCACCGCGGTGGGAAATTAATCCGTCATATGCCTCGTGCTCATGCACCACAAAAACTGCGGTTAGGTTATAGTTATGTTTAGGTTAGGCTCAACTATAGAAGAGTAGTGAAACGGTCGCTCCCTTCTGTTCGACAGGTTCGATGCCCCGCGAGAGGACACCACGACGACGTCATTCGAAGCGCACGTGCGCATGCGCATGTCTCGTCCGCGGGTGCCGGAGGGCAAAGCCTTCGGCAAAGCAGCGCGGGAAGACCAGCCTGTGCACGGCCGAGGAGCGGCCGCTTCCCAGGACAACCGACGATCGCCGCCACGTCATTCAGCCTCGGGAAGGACGTCACCGCGATCGGCTTGTCCCGACTTCGGCGGAGGCGTCGCCGATGTCCAAACCGGTAAAACGCCCAAAGGGCCAAGCTGCCGTCAATTCAGGAGCCAGACAAACAAGTTAGGTGTAATTTTGTTGTGATATAGACGAAGTCGAGACTCCTATAGCTTCGATTGTATCCACAATCCAGAGCAGGGAAGGTCGATCGGCATGGGCTATATAGGACTATCAAAGCCCACATACTGATTATAACTATACCCAAGTGCGCAGACTATTAATGGAGCACCGTGGTGGAGTGCTTAGATTATATTCCCCACCTTTCACATATATATTCAGCATCAATATTAGCACGGTGCACACTTAGCAATAATTTCACGGGGGTGCATATATAAACGGCCAAAGGGATTGCTGCTAATCTTTATTTGCTGGTTCTGCACGTATACGTGTCCCTTAATCCTTCGCTCTCGTGTCCACTAGCGAAATTTGTGATCTTAATAAGCTTAATGTTCCGTGCGAATCTAGCTCCCGTATCTGGGAATCGAACCTACTATACCACGCCCAGCGCGTAAATATGGATGAACGGTTCGACGGCTATTCGTCATGTCGGACATAAAAAACATTATTTAATAACATTTTGAGATTGTACGATGCGAAACGTCCCGACGAGCGACGCCCCGCTGCTACATACCGAGAGAGGTTCGGGTCACATATACAGGTTTGTTTCCTCACGTGGTCTTGCCGACGCATCGACCGCGATCGCCGCCAGGTGCTGCTGTGGACACGTACTCCTCCTAATGAGTAGTATATATATGCAGCAGTAGTAATAGTGCAGTTGTAGTAATGGTAGACATCTGCGAGCACATCAAATGTTGCTTCTGCGCTTCAATAGATGAGACGCAGCCCACCGCTGCAAAATTCGAGTCCCCCAATTATAAGCCGAAATTTCGCCCGTAGCTATCTGTTGCTGTGGCTGATATTGGAGACAGTTCGCGGCATGTGAAAACGGACTTTACGACCAACAGGCTTATAGCTTTGAGCCCCTGACACATAACATTCCGCTATATACGTTGTCGAATTCGCCATCACGCTGATTGGCCCAAAAAGCGGCATTCAAAAACGCACATGGCGAAATATTGTCAGCGTCCAGGATAACATACACTATACCACTGAATCTGCAAGTGTTCCGCTCATGCATAATTATAGTAGATGCAAATACTGGTTCCCGTGTTCTGGCTTTCAACGGAAGCCGCAACAGGTTATAACGTGCGCGACGTCGCCGGTTCCAGGAGCTCGCACCACGTGCGGCTGCGACCACGGCGCCTGCTGCTGTTGCTGCGGCTGCTGCTGCGCGCGCAGCAGCAGCTATCGAGAGACGGCGGCCTGCTGCAGCGCCAGTGGCAGCAGCACCTGCTCGTCCTGCTCGCAGGAAGACGCGTACAGGACGGACGCCTCGTCCCCGCGCGACCAGTGGTTCAGCGCCGGCAGCGCCTCCTCGACGTCGGCCTGCAGCAACTGCCGCGAGCCAGAGATCGGCGCGCTGCTGCGCACCAGTAAGTTCCGAACGCGGCGTGTGACTATTTCGTTGCCGTGACACATCGAAACGGCTTTGGGGACACTTAGCGACGAACGGGCGTTTCGAATATAACGTGACCAGAGAAAGACTGTCGCTGCGTCTCTCTTGTTGGCAGACATCGCGAACAGCGCAGACGAGTGGATATATCTAAGAACAGCAATACGGCAGTTCGTTATGTGTTTTACGAAAGCCGAACAGTCCAACGTGCACTGTAAAATAATTTACACCCTTAAGAGTGAAAAAGGGAGATGTGTCTATAAGTAACACTTTTAGGGTGTCGGTTACATAACAAACTCCCTAAGGGTGTGGGTTATAGACACATTTACACCCCTTTTCACTTTTAAGGGTGTAAATGATCTTACAGCGTGGTTATATATAAAGAACAGGCTTATGCGCTAAAAGTAGATTGACGTGTCACGTAGTTTGATGCACTTTGTGGTACGTTCGTTATACACAAATATTCGTTATTTCTATGCGCTGCATGGGAAAAAAAAGCGCAATCGAGGAATACATTTACTGAAAACAAGACTATGCGGGTATAAATAGCATAGGCAGTAAATTTTAGGTGTGCCTTGAACTGTGTCCCAGCGTGCACTAATAACGGCGTTCTGGATGCGGGACATTGTGTGACCTTAATTGCTCCAGTCCAATCCCATAAACGCCGGAATGTATAGCACCTGAAAAGCATTCCCGTCCTTCCCGATAGCCAGAAAAATAACACGACTTTCCTGAACGCCGTGTTTGCGACATGCAAACGGCTTTCTGGCGCTGCCAGCGGACGCGCGGAGTTTTATGTATGCACTGTCCTCTTCGTTATATGAGGGAGTAATTTTACTTGAGTGTCGGTCAGTAAGTTTCGCGTGTCCGATGTTGAGAATAGTTCGCTTTATCCGGATTCTTTATATATATTCGGGTTCGACTGTGCTTATAGTAAATGGCTTATCGAAAGGACGGCAGACATTTGCGGCCTAAATGTGTGGAGGCGAGATCATCTCAACTTAATTAGTATACTGTCGAGATCCTCTGGACTGCTGCACGTGAGTGCACAAAACTTGCGTGCTGCCGCTTCTACAGTACTTTTGACGTAGGGCCGAACGAAGATTCACAGAAGTCCAGAGGGCTCCAGAGCTCCCGTTGGAAAGGTCTATATATATTCGTTCCTCACCTGCATACAACCACGCATTACGTTTACCTTTTCGTCTCTCGCCTTTCTCTTGACCGCAGCCGCCTCTTTCTGCGAGACCTTGGCCCAGGCACTCAGCGTCGAGCAGCACGGAACCAGGCAGCACTGACCGGCACATTACGACATCGGAAGAACGCTGTGCAGCTATAGAGGGAAACGTTATAACTTCCACTGTTCCTGCACTCTCTCTGTTAATACAATGTCGGCCATCCAGTGATCGTCTTTTCTGACCGTATATCTTCAATAGGTCAAGCACGGTCGGTCCTGGACTAGCATACCCTGCAGCTGCCGTTCCTGCAGAACAATCTGCCCGCGGCAGTCTTGTTATGACAGTACCAATCGACGTTCGTCTTCAAGTTCTATCAGTAAATTACTCTTCTGCAATACCGAGGAATTCGGTCTTATACCTCAGACAGAAAAGACACAAAAACGAAAGATAGCTAGGCGGCGTGACGGCGCCTCGAGGTTCACGCAGCAATCAGTTCACGGTGACATCATGGACATCGCCCACTAGAGAAATCTTCTCGGGTCTAGTTATCTTTTTTTAGTGAAGATGGACTGCACTGTATTCTAAAATCTCCAAAGATTGGGCTCTGTTAGTATATAGTGCCAAACACACCACGCCCCCTTAAACATCTTGCGATGATTCAGATTTTAATTTATTTAAAAGGCATTAACGACAGCAGAACAAGCTACAGAAAATACTTGGTAATGTTTTTTTTTCTTTATTCAGGTATTATAACGACATGAATGTATTTCCTTTCTCGATACAATCATGTTTGCTGAACTCCATTTCTGCAGTTTCGGTGAGACAAAACTGGCTATGGTTAGGAGGCCGCGATCCGTGAAGTTTTCCTGGTAGCGACCGAAAATTTAGATCGCCGTTTGTCTTGCCGTTTCGTCGTCCATCTTGAAGTCAAAACTGACATGCGTGCGTGTGTGTTCGTGTGTGCGTGTGTGTGTGTGGACCCTCCGTGACCTCCAGAAAAAGTCTTACGACCCATTTGGGTGTAATGACCCGTCGCTTAAGAAAAAAAACACTGGCCTAGATATTGATTTATAGTGTTTCTCTCTAGTACATCCCTTTATTTCAAACAAGAAAGCTTTCGGTTTCAAAATAACAATGCGTATCTACGTTTTATATATCCGAAAACCAGCACTGTCAGTGGCGGCCTGCACTGACACTGCTATAACGGCCGACAAAGCCTCAAGGTGCGGCCTGCTCGGGGCGATTCTCGTTCGGCTCCCGGTCCGTCTGCACGGCTGCATTCCTGGTGTCGCGGCAGCGGACTCTCTTCAGAAGCGCAGCGAACTCTCCGCGCCACCTGACGATGTCGTCCCACAGCCGCTGGTGTATCTCCTGCAACGACTGCCGCTGGTTATCGTCGCCGTCAACGCCGCCCACGCGGAAGTCAGCTTTCCCTGTGGCGGCGCCACCTTCTTTGACAGGGCGACGACTGGCCCGGCGAGGACCCGGTGGACCGCAGGCCGACCGGGACCTGGCTTCTATCAACGCCAGCCTGCATGCGCCATCGTTGACAGGACCGAGGATTGCATTTGATGCGCATTGCAAGCTTCGAAGCCATACATACTATAGAATAAACAATAGTCATACGAATAAAGCTAAGATGAAGCCGCACATGTACGCATACGCGGTTTCCAAGCGAGGCGCTGCACCGGAAACAGTCTTCACCTGTGTATTTATAGAAAAGTGCTGACGAAACAAAGAACAAAATGTCTTCTTTCTCCCCCCCCCCCGCTTTACTGTGCGTATGACTGCAGACTTCGTAATCACAGCATGAAGACTCAATTCTTAGAAAGCGCGACAACTCATTACTTATGTTATTTTCATCCTTTAATGACACCTATAGTGAAGGTACGCCACGCCAAGCGTGACTTTGTGCGTGGATTTGGGGATCTTTGAATGCTGTCGCGTTCCACGTTTAAAGGCGAAGCTTAAGCGTCGTCCTATATTTTTTTTTCCACTGGCAGCCCCGCAATACACCAACATCCACTAATGAGCAATAGGCAGTAGGAGGCATGGCTTGCGGACGAGATAGCCAATTGGCTCTTCTGGACCAAGCCCAGCGAGCCACTCGTGCCATTAGGGCCCTGGAATAGGGGCCCCAACAATCGTGCCTTACTTTATTCATTTTTAATAAAGTTTTTACTTACTCGCTCACTGCACAGCTGCCATTAGCGTTCACGCGCGCACTGCACATCATGTAGTCTTCCTGCTGAGCAGCTGCGTTCACCACGCCGTGGTGAACGTCCAGCTAAATCTACGCAATCCTCTGACCGAAGCAGACAGCTTTCTTTTGGTCTCATCTAGCGCACCACCCTAAAAAATATATTGAGTAAGAAACTCCGGCATCGGAGCCAGCAGTCGAAGATGTGGAGGACAAAAGTTACTCGTGAGCGCGAGCGGTGGTTCGAGGCTCGGAATTTTTATTACCTCTACGTAGCATGACAGTCTACTGAACCGTTTCGATTTTCTCTCGCCTAAATTCATGTAACAAAATTTTAGATTTTTACCTCCATTTTCTGAACACTTAAGCAAAGTCTGCCCGACTCTTGGCCAATCCCCGCGAGTGGGTATGCGCCAAACTCAACAAGGACATCATCATCATCATCATCTGGGCGCTCTTGGGCGCGGCCGGCCAGGACTGGGCCCGGGCCATGCTGGCGTGGACCGAGGGACCGCACCGTTCCCACCATATTTAGTGGCGAACTCTATACACGGCTTCTAGTTACGCCTGCGTTGTGAGACGCCTTCAGCGTTACGCTGAATCTTGCTATCGCTTTCGGTGCCCCCTTCGCCTTCTGTCGAAATTGACAATTTCTTTATCGGTATATGAAGAAGGCCGGCTGCATCGCATTCTACGGGAGACTCGACTTTTGTTCAGCCACAACGGCCCAAGTACGAAACAAACACTTCGGAATCCCTGACATGACGCTCACGCACCGACTCTGGAGGGGTTCATGGCGAAATAAACAAAAAAAGGGGGGGGGGTAAAGAAGAACACCATTGATGTTTATTGTAAAAGGATAGAAAGTTGGGCGAGTTGGTACGGTAACATATTCTTGGTTTGCAGCACGAAGCGACACACACACACACACACAGCGCTCGTCCTGTTTTGTATAGTCTGTGTGTATGGCACTTCGCACTAAAAACCCAGGATACCTTTATTGCCTCTTTTAATATTCACATATGCCATTTTTATAGCGAAATAAACGAAAATAAAGTTATAAAAGTGTACTACATAGTGTCTCTCTTTAGTGGCTCCGTTTAACGGTCCCGTACACTGTAAAATAATTTACACCCCTAAAAGTCAGAAAGGGTGTAAACGTGTCTACAACTCGCAGTCTAATGGTGTAATTTATATAAGGGTGTCAGTTATAGAAACAGTTACCCCATTTTTTCACTTTTTAAGGGTGTAAATTATTTTACAGCGATAGTGTGTGTAGTGCACTTGCCTCAGCGCGTCGTTGTCGGCCTCGAGTCGACGCGTGAGGTCGACGCGCCGAAGCCTCTCGGTGAGCAGCGACTCCACGCGGGTCATGGACTGGCGCTCTGCTTCATACAGCTCGCGCTGCTCCTGCTCCAGCTGAGCGACCTGCGTGGAGATATTAACGCGATAGCGTTAAGGAGCTCGTGTCGCAGAAAAGCCGGTGTCGTCGGCGTTGACCGTGAGCGATAAATCACGGTAGGCACTTCATAAATAAAAAGCAACTTCCAAGATGGGCTGGGTGGGAATCGAACCAGGGTCTCCGGATTGTGAGACGGAGACGCTACCACTCAGCCACGAGTTCGATGCTTCCAAGCGGTACAAACGCGCCTCTAGTGAATGCGGTGTTTTGTATGCGGACTGCATAATGCGCACACGGTAATACGAGTAGACTGTAGAGCGCGTGCAGTCGAACGCCTTCATGAGGAAGTGCTTGGGGGGCCTCCGAGGTTATTCGTTGTACGGGTCACTTCGCTGTAAAAGTCGTGCACCGCACAGCTCACCGTAGAAGCATCACAGAATGATTCCTTCGTTACACAGGTATTTCGTTACGGAGACGCTCTACTGCATACTTTCGCATCCATCGCAATGACATTTTATATATATATATATATATATATATATATATATATATATATATATATATATATATATATATATATATATATATGGGTCATTCCATCTCAAGTGTACTCGGTGTTTTATCGACCATCTGCGATTCTGCTGAAAAAAATAATACTGTTGTACCTCAAAGTGCGAAGTAATTATTCAAGCGATTTTTCTTGCAAAAAAAATTTCTAATGCCCTGAGGACGCTTTGAAGATTGCGCACACAAGTGAAACTGTGCCAGGTAGAAAAATTTCTACAAATTTATTGCTTTGACCTGTTACTGCGAATATTTTTTGAAATAGTCGCCAGACGGTGCTCTTTCGTGACTATTGTCGTTTATTACTTTTTGTTTTAATTTACATAATTTTTAGCCGTAAGGAAAAGTCGACAATTGCCCCTTTTTAAATATTTTTTATAAAAGAAAGTAACGTTTCCACGAGGAATATATTGACAATAGGGGCTTGGTATGTGTGTATACTAGATGATAAAAATATTCGTATAAGAAATAAAGCCTAAGCTTTTGCTTAATGTCATGGTAAATATGAAAAAAATTACGTTCTGACTCAATTTGTGGCTTCATTTTCGCAATGTAGCGTTCCAAGTAAAAATATGGCATAGTCGCCATCGGATAGTATGCTTTGCTGTCTATCTATGTACAAAGATTCAAAAGATTAAATTTTGTTTAAGCGAGAAAAAAATTTTTGAACTGCACAATCACAAGGTTGCGCGGAGCATCTCTTTGCTTCGCCTTCACTGCATAGCACGTCGGCCGGTGTTTCAGTCTAGCTCATTTTACGCGCTTCTTTTTCTTTTTGAAGACGAGGTCTTTTTTGGCGACTTCAGGTTGATTTGCGGTTCGTGGGGACTGAGTTTCTGGCCATTGTCATCTTGTAAGATTATATAATTGCAGGCCTTCTAGTGCACGTAGGACAACAAATAGGCGTCTGAGTTAAGCTTGGAACGCAAAAGATGCAGAAAGTTAGTGTGCTAATATATACGGAGAAGTTATAACGCGTAATTCTTAAAAAATACGGTGAAATAAGTTCGATCAACATGCCACCAGTCACTAAAAACGCGCCAGAACAGGAACCAGAACTGTGGCTTTATAAGCCACCTGTGCCACGCAAAAAGAGCAAGAAACGTAATTCAACTTTACGGCCCCGTTTTTTCGTCCTCCTACGAATGTAAGGCTAGAATTTTTATGTGCATCCGGCAACACAATGGCGTTAAAATCACCCCTTGTCCTGGAGAGGAAATGCATGAACTAGAGACACCGTGTAGTTTAAACGTGCCATGAATTATTACGCAAATCCATGTACCTGAATTCCCAGAAGCTGAGGACGCACCAAAACTGTCATCCAGTCTGTCGACTTGATACATTTTCTTCACACCTCGATCATCGGAAAGAAACTGTAAACATGAACGCCGGTTTGCTTCTGTGACAGCTGTAGCTTTGCCTGGGATAAGCGGAGCAGTAACAGACGACACACCTATCGTCTGCTCGTAATGCACGCTCCTCCCGTCGTCTTGACGTCGCTTTCCCAGCCTCGGTGGGTGGCATCGCGGGACGCGTTTATGATACGAATACGTGTTCCAACCAGACATTTAAGGCCGCTTCGCAGACATTCTAGGTATCAAGCCGGCCAGTGGCCTTTTTCGTTGTTTTAGGTTTAGCAGAACGCCACAAATCACCTGTTCGTTGAATAAAGCCGCAGTTCTGGTTCCTGTTCTGGCGCGTTTTTAGTGACTGGTGGCATGTTGATCGAACTTATTTCACCGTATTTTTTAAGAATTACGCGTTATAACTTCTCCGTATATATTAGCACACTAACTTTCTGCATCTTTTGCGTTCCAAGCTTAACTCAGACGCCTATTTGTAGTCCTACGTGCACTAGAAGGCCTGCAATTATATAATCTTACAAGATGACAATGGCCAGAAACTCAGTCCCCACGAACCGCAAATCAACCTGAAGTCGCCAAAAAAGACCTCGTCTTCAAAAAGAAAAAGAAGCGCGTAAAATGAGCGAGACTGAAACACCGGCCGACGTGCTATGCAGTGAAGGCGAAGCAAAGAGATGCTCCGCGCAACCTTGTGATTGTGCAGTTCAAAAATTTTTTTCTCGCTTAAACAAAATTTAATCTTTTGAATCTGTGTACATATATAGACAGCAAAGCATACTATCCGATGGCGACTATGCCATATTTTTACTTGGAACGCTACATTGCGAAAATGAAGCCACAAATTGAGTCAGAACGTAATTTTTTTCATATTTACCATGACATTAAGCAAAAGCTTAGGCTTTATTTCTTATACGAATATTTTTATCATCTAGTATACACACATACCAAGCCCCTATTGTCAATATATTCCTCGTGGAAACGTTACTTTCTTTTATAAAAAATATTTAAAAAGGGGCAATTGTCGACTTTTCCTTACGGCTAAAAATTATGTAAATTAAAACAAAAAGTAATAAACGACAATAGTCACGAAAGAGCACCGTCTGGCGACTATTTCAAAAAATATTCGCAGTAACAGGTCAAAGCAATAACTTTGTATAAATTTTTCTACCTGGCACAGTTTCACTTGTGTGCGCAATCTTCAAAGCGTCCTCAGGGCATTAGAAATTTTTTTTGCAAGAAAAATCGCTCGAATAATTACTTCGCACTTTGAGGTAAAACAGTATGATTTTTTTCAGCAGAATCGCAGATGGTCGATAAAACATCGAGTACACTTGAGATGGAATGACCCATATATATTACTGATGTTATTCTTTCTCAGTTCTAATTATGTATAGCTCGTGTTCTGTATAGCCCCCTCTGCTTGCTGCAGTGTTTTAATGACGCTGGAGATATTGTAGATAGACAGATGGATACATAGATACATAATTAAATATTCGTGTTTATAAAATGATTTTCCTTTGAGGGCTGGTGGCCCCATAGTCACGTGGTCCTAGTTCAAGGGAGGAACTAGTCCCCAGAACCACGGGTGACTGTAGGACGATGTACGGGAAGGAACACAAGCGAGCAGGCACAAATTTTGCAGGCACAAATTGAAGTCGCGGAGTCGATTCCCTATCGCGGAGGTCGCATTCCGGTAGGGGCGGGTCGCTAAAACACTCGTGTACTTAGATTTAGGTGCCCGTTAAAGAACGTATACCCCTGGCGGTCAAAATTAATCCGGAGCGCGTCTACACAGTACGGCGTCCATCCTAACCCATTGTGTGGTTTCGTTACGTTAAACACCCTTATTTATTTATTTACACTTTTATTTATCGCGTTTTTGCAAGCGTATACGTTCTTGTTTCCATTGTTCTACGCGCACGTTACTGATGCATTGTACGAGCGTTTGCAAAAAGCCAGTGGATCAGCATGCAACCGCTTCGCAACAGCCCCACGCAATGAATGAGAACGCGGATACATACCTCAAAGCGAAATTCCTGCAGCAGCTTTCTCATCTTGAATCCTTCGGCGACGCCACTGGAGTCCTGCGACTTCAGCTCTTCGACTCTTCTCTCCAGCTCGGCCGCTGCGCTCCCGAGTTCGGCGTTCTGTTTTTCCAGCGCGTCGCACTTCGCTTCGATCTGCGAGCACTGGCGTTCCAGCGCGCGGGCTTCTTCCCTAACTTTGGACACTTCTTGCGTCAGAGACTCGGCCTCGCGTTCCAGCTCTCGCAAGATGGCCGACTCCTGTCGAGCGGCGTCCCTTCGAAGTTGCTCGACTTTGAGGTCGATGGCCCTCAAACGCGCTTCCAAGCGAAACTTCTTGCGTTCCAAGCTGTCGACTTCCTTCTCGTAATCGGCGTCCCTCTGCTGACGCAGCGAGAGCTCCTCGAGGTTAAACGACAGCGCCGATACCGCGGCGTCGCAGTCGAAGTCGACTTCGTTCGACATATCTATGCAGCTCGCCCGTGTGTCACTTTAATTTCTCCTCCTACGAATATACGGAACAGATACAACACTTACTAGAAATCAGATGAGGTGCGTTAATATCTTAAAGCTGAGATAAAGCGAGCGTTAAGTTTCGCGACAGGCTGCACTTCTGTGATGGAGAATTGCAAAGACTGTACGCAGTGACGCAGGACCACGACTACAAAGAAAATATAAACCACTATCCTGTTCGATTACAGAACTATGAAGTAAACCACCGTGCGTCTCACCAAACTTAGAATGGATGTTACTTGCAGTATATCCTGCGTGTATCTTATCAAAAGACGAACGTGCGCGGACAAAACGAAAATCGAAAGCAAGAAACGCCGTCTGCTAAAAAGTGGCGATGACAATGATAGTAAATGTGTATCAAAAAAACTTTTAAATTTAAACAATATTTGTGCTATAATTTTAGAAATTTGATAAAGTAAGATTGTTTTAATTTATTCATAACTGTTACTTTGCTGCTAGTATTTAGTAAAATCACGTGATTTAATACAACGCGACATCTGGCGGCAATTTTTTAGTAGCGTGTTCGTATGTGTATAAGAAATGTAGTGCACGCTGAGAAAAAAAGCAGCTACTGATGTAATGTGCTAATCGAGCTGACTGAACTTGGGAGTAACTGAAAAACGAACCTTGCAGTTTCTAACAACACTGCAACGCACCCTTCTTTCTCACATGGCGACTGTGGCTGTGGCGATCGTCAAGCAGGCGATGAGTCTCCGCACGTAACTTTGCTCCCGTTTAACTGTGTTTGATCAAGCTATCCGTGTGTGAGAGGATCAGTGTAGCGCATTAACATGGTGAGTGTCAACTTACACGTTCTCTATTAGTTCACTTTTTGACTGTCGAAGTGGTGACACAACCTTCTGTTGCTTTCTCTCTTGCGATCCCAAACCAACTTCAGCCGGGCGGGAAGCGAAAGAAGTTCATCGACAAGAAGAACGCCGTGACTTTCCAACTGGTTCACCGTAGCCAGAAGGATCCTCTGCAGGCCGATGAAACAGCGCCTAAGCATGTCCTACTTGAAAAGCGAACCGGGCGACCATTCACTGGAGACGACAGGCCAGGCCACGTGAGTGTTTAAGCAGCTGCGAAATCGACTGTAATGTACGATTACTTCACGGTTTTAAGAGAAATGAATAAGGCCTCTAGCTTCTTTGCAAATGAAACTTTGTATATTATGTGTGCGGAGCACGCATAGATGTTTTGTAGCGTGCTTCGGTAACTCCGTAATCCGAAGGGTGCTTATGAGGACAGCATATAAAGTGTTTCTAAGCATCGCTGTCTTGCTTGTTTTTGTTTGTTTGTTTGCCTGGCTGGTTGTTTTTTATTGCACAAGCTTCGGAACGTTGCGACGTATTCTACATGCTTTACATGACCCCTAAATGACTGTTTGTTGTGGATCTGTGTTACATCTTGTACGTGCAGCCGAAGAATGTGGGATTCGTTATAAGATTTGTGTCTTCTTTAGAACGTCTCCTGGGCACGATTCTTAACAGCTTCTAGCTATTCGGATAGCCGATTTGGCCTGACTCGTTTTTACTAATTTGGCGTCGTTTTATTTACTTCACAGTGCGTTGGTTTTGTTCATTGAGGACCGGTGTGTCTTTTAATGGCGGGAAAGATGGCAAGAATTGCCTGTTCTGCATGTAGTGTTAGACGACACCAGATTGAAGAGTTAGGGAATACAATGGAAAGGTGCAGCCTGTGTGACCAAAGCGCGTGTTTAGATCAGACAATGTCTAAAAAAATGTTGATAGAGTGGCAGACTTCCCCATCCTACTTCAGGTGCCACAGGTTGCTTCTGTCTAGCAGATAACCTGTTTCACAGCACATATTCATGTCGGAAGTCTCCAGCAAGGTTGCGAGGATGGCAAAGTGGTCATAGTGGGAAATTAGGACCACAGGACACAACATAGAGAGTTAGTATTCGGAACCACTGCATTTACTTGTGTTGTATCTCTTGTTGGCTTTTAATGCCTTCGGTATCGGGAGTCCAGTTGAGTTGCCTATATTAAAATATTGAAAAACATGCAGGTTCCGGCATCTGACGAGAAGAGGAAAGAAGAACAGCGTAAATTTGGTATCTACTTCGATGACGACTACAATTACCTCCAACATCTTAAAGATGTCAACATTGTGGCAGACTGGGAGCCAGTCATCCATAGGGTGCGCATCCCAGCTGGACAGAGTGGTGACGCCAAGGTAAGTGACTCTTAGTTGAAAAGGTGTCCACACGCATGTGACAGAAAACCTTTATACCAGCATGCAGGAGTCCAGAGAGGGGTGTTCACATGCCTTGGGTTTCAAACAAAACTAAATTTCCAGATTAGTGCTCTAGGGGTAGTGTTATTCTAGCCCCTTTAACTCATGCTTTCCTGTTGAGCACTCAGCAGTTGAAGTGTGTGGCTAAAGGTTATTGACAGGGAATCTTACAGGATAGCTAACTTTCAGAATTTTGCAGTCTCAATTATGGCCCTGTGCTGCGCAACAAGGCTCTGTTCTAGAAAAAAGTACTGTCGTCCATAGACTACTTACCTGTACCATCAGTACAAATGCAGAGCACAGTACGAAGGTGCGTGGGAGAGGGAGGGAGGGTCATAGGAAGCTCTATTCGCTGGTCACTGTCACACAAAATGTGATCCAGTGGAAAGCTCTCTATTTGATCATTGTAGTGAACTGCTCAAGTAAAGTTTGTTAGGTACTAGTAGCTCCCTAGAATCATTTGTGTTTGCCTAGACGAGAAAAATGCTTCTTTGGCACATGCTTCTAGTTCTTGTGCATTAGAAAGCGCAAGATTAGCACACGTTGTTGGGCTAGTTGATGCATTGGTGGGCTAGTTGGTACAGAAAATATGGATACAAAGGAAGCTATGATGTTCATTGTCACATGATGGTACTACTGTCCATGTGGTCTTGATTGTCGTCGTCTGCTTTGCTTCCACCGAATTTTCTAGTCTAAAGGTTTGAAATGTTGAACCGACACGTCTTGCTAGTAGTGGTAACTGTTCAAGCATGACTATGCTCAGTATGTGGCAAGACCACTGGAAGGTATGGATGAAACTAGGCAGTTTTTCCCACTCTGCTGACTTTAGATTCTGCTAATGCCGTGGATTTTTATTGTGCCATCTGTATTGTTTACCCGGGCATCTACATTGCTTCCAAGGAAGCTGCTTTATGTGCACTATTCCTCTTTGTTTCATGCATCACTGCATTATAGCTGTCACCCATTCAATCCTACCATGTATACTTCTAAGCAAATTGATTCTTCTGCAGTTGTTAAATGGTTCTTGCATTAAAGTTTCATGCTGTGCCTTATGATACATGGCTTCTTTTAGGCAAAAAAGGAAATCAGACTACCTTCATCAGTCTTTCAGTCAACTGTTGAAGAGAAAGAAGGCCTACTGAACAAAGCAGTACCGCAAGTGGGTAAGTCTCTCCCATGCTGTCTGCTTTTGTAGGCACTGAACTTCCAGGGATCTTAGGGATTGCTTTCTTGTGCAGGACCAAGACCTGACTGGGACCCAGATGTTGTGGCAGCTTTAGATGATGATTTTGACTTTGAAGATGATGAAAATATTCTTGAGGACGATTTTATACAACTTGCTGATGGACCTGTCGACGATGCTGCTGTTGAGTGAGTTTCCAAGAAATAGCGGAGGCTCTATTCTTGGTTGATCACTTGCGGGGTTACTTTTGTACGACATGGCATCTGATGCAATAGGCATCCTGCTGGCCGGTTTAGCCTATCAGCATTTGTTGAAAGTGATTGAGAATGGCATGATTAACTATTAGACCTTAGCAGTAACTAGTGGCTATTGTCCAAGTTTACATCCTTATGTTTAACTTTTTATTGCTTTTTCTTTTCCATTACAGTGATGAAGAGACTGACAGTTGTGATGATGAGGAAGACTATTCTGCATCCTCTGAAGGGAGTGAAGAGCGCTTCTCTTTCACTGAAGAAGAAACACAGTCGAGGTTTACAAGCTACTCAATGTCGTCGTCTGTGATCCGAAGAACTGAAGGGCTCAAGACCCTCGATGAACGCTTTGAAGAGGTTCGTGTAGTTTTCTTTCATTGTACTATAAGTACCTTGACTTGTTCTGCTTACATGCTATAACTTGATGTTAAATTTCTTAATTTGCATCTGGTGGGCGTTTCCCTCTGATGGCCTCAAATTTTTCGTCTGTAAAGAAAATTTTAATACACTAGGCGTAACTGACATTGATGATTTGTGTTTGGGGAGGGGGGGATGGGACTGTTTGCTGTTGCTTATGGTACTTATTAAAATACCAGCTACAGGGATTGAAGGCAAGTGCTATTATGCTGTTACATTCTGTCACCATACTTATTTTGGATGAAGAAGTGGAATGTGTCCGGTCCTTTAGAAGCTTGTATTGCAGATAGGAGATTTGCACCTCATGCACTTGCCAAATGGATGCAAACATGTGGGTTTCTTTGTGTCTAGCTTTATTGGAGCTGTGTACAATTTCAGCTCTTCAAAGGGACACTGAAGGAAAATATGAAGCGGAATTAGATTGATAGAGTATTCATTTGGAAGTCTATTATTGTTTCTGTATGCCAGTATATCACTTTGTTATGTAGGAAATTGCTGCCGAAGGTCCAGCTGCTGCTGCTCAATTTTAACCGCTCGTGCCAAAATGCACAAGTCGACGTAATCTCCACACGACGTCCCTCTATGCTGCTACGTCTTTTAGAAACTCTTTAGCGAAGGTTGGTTGTTGCCTCTGTGGTTGTAAACACAGAAAGCAATGCATCTCCCAGTGGCAGGACATAGCAGCCACTATCTGTCAATAAGCCAGTGCTGACGTTACTCAATAGAGGTACCATAGGCGCCACCCACCCATACCCACCCATACCCACCACCACAGGTGGTGCCACTTTGATTTCCAATTTTCATCATTTTATAGCTTACTGAAGCTCTGTTTTTGTTCAGAATGACAAATGCATTATTACAGAAGCCTAAAGTTCCAATTTAGCTTGACTTAGCATATTTATTTAGTGTCCCTTTAATGAGAGAGAATACCATGATGATGTTATGAAAAATGACCATGGACTATTTCATAATTCAGCTTTCCTTTTGTGAAATATCCTGTCAAGGTTTGAAGGACATTACAGTTGTGTTGTGAATTTTGGACAAGTGGTCCAACACATAATTTAAGAGAAAACTAGGGGCCATGAAAAGGTGATCTTGTATATTAAAAAACAACTACAATGGAAAGCAGTTGTTGCTCACTGAATGTAAGAGTTTGATAGGTTAAAAGGAAATAACCTGGAATATAGAGGCAGTTGCCATATGACAGTGTAACATGGTAATATTGTTGCTCATCTCCCGGCTACCTGGCAACCATTCGATTACACTCACCATTGATGTTAGGTGCAGTGTGCTAATGTGCAACCACTGCTCATTCAAGGGTTGCATCATGTCCGTAATCCTGTGAACTGTTTCTTGTACACAATGCACATGTCGCTGAAGTTCGTAAAAGCACTGCAGTGCTTTGGCAGTTATTGCTGCTCATGGGATATGTGAACACAACCAAAACACACTGGAATGTACGAGTGAAACCCATGTTGTCCATAAGTGTACCATAGCTGGATATGACATGCATTTATGTTGCTGCTGAGACACACCAGTTGATGCACAACTACGTTAGCTTTAGAGTATGCATGAAGGAAGGCAGGCAACTTTATTGAGGTCCTGAGGAGCGACTCTGAAACCCCTGTACGAGGGAGGAGCCACTGCAGGCCGCTCCCACGTCTGGACGGGCAGGCCCGTGAAGGAAGGGGAAAAAAAAAAATAGCCAAGGGCACGATGTCAAGCAGTTTGCCTTGATAAGGCAGCCTCCTCTGATAGTACCACCCCTACTTTCCCTTTGTGCCCATTTGTGTGTTGGCTCTTGGGAAACAGGCCCTCCTTGGTTGCCATACTTTTCAATCCATTGTTTGGTTCTGGGTAGCTCTTAGAATGAAAGAAGGAAAAGGAGGAGGAGGGTGTGTCACATGACAATTTTGAAGCCTAGTCACAAATATAAAGGAAAGGCTCATAGGAAATAAGCTCTCACCACAAAACAAGCAAGTGGTAATTTCATTGCCAAGCTTGCTGAGAGACAGTATGCGGAAGAATATAATGGTGAGGGCCAATCATGACACGGGTGTCGCTGTTGGTCCTAAGTGTTGCTACCGTGTTGCTCAGTTGCATCGGTGTTTCTATGGTGAAATGAAGAAATAGATTGCTTCAGGCCATGTAAATGTTTTGACAATGCAAGTGGTAAACCAAAATCGCTTTGTATAAACTACAGAGGTGCATTTGAGTTCCATGCTAGCTGTATTCTGATGCAATTCCAGCGAACAAGTACTTTGTTTTTATAGTGCCCTTTCTTGTCTGTTTCAGATGTTCAAGCAGTATGATGACCTGGAAGTTGGAGCGCTGGACGGCGAGGAGATTGAAGGCTATGTCCAACCTGACAGTGAGATTATGAAGGCTCTAGTAGCGGATTTTCAGCACATGAAACAGCTTCCGTTAGTACCTTATTTGTATGGTTGACTGCTTTAGGGAGTACTGACGTGGGGGGGGAGGCATTTACAATTTGTCATATTTCTCGTGTGTTATCCGTAACTAATGCGTTTGGCACTCTTGTTAATTTCTCGTATACATGCAGCATAATCATACCTAGTCTGATTGCTACACAACCTCAAAATCTTGCTCTGTGCTTTGACATTATTTAAATGTTTTTGCAAAGGATTTTGATTATTCAGGAACTGGGAATAGAAATGAAGTGATACAAACCCACAACATAGCGATTTAGGAATTCTGCACTCTTAAATTAAAGTTTCTTGTCTGTCTGTCTGTCTGCACTTTTAATTCGTTGTCCCTTTCACCTGGCACTTGCTTCTCTTGCCTTTTTCCGTAGGACCTTGAAAGAGGTGACGTTAGACAAAGGGAGTGCCAGGAGTGCTGTGAACATGGCTGCCATTAAAGAGGAAGATGATGAAATGGTAGACATGCAAATCGGCTCTGATGCGCCCAAGGAACGTTGGGACTGCGAGTCCATCATAAGTAGGTTGCACAGCATTCTTCAGTGCTGTTGGTAGCATCCAATCAATAATTTGTTGTGATCATTTTGTTTTTCCTCCTACTCTAGGTACCTATTCAAACCTTTACAACCATCCGAAACTTATTACAGAACCAAAGAAGGTAAGTCAGTCTTGGATGGGAACGAACTGCGCTTAGATGGGATGAAGTGGGGACGATTGACAAGACACTGATGTCTGTTGTCCCCACTTTCAGGTCACTCAGGTCTTTAAAATAAGGCTTAGCTCATTTTATTGGCTGCATTACGAGTTTCACGAAGCACCAAATGGATAATGAAACCAAACAAAAAGAAAGGTGGACGATTGCTTTCAATTGAGTCTAGCACTGCAAAGTGCTCAACTGCATGGCAGGTGCATGGCAGGTGCATGCTGGCAGGTGCATGTGCTCAAGATAGACTTTCGAGCACATGCACCTTTTGCCATACTTGTTATTTAGTGGAAGTTGTAGCACTAAAGTGACCTGTTTTGAAGCTTTAATTGGTGGAATGAGCTCTTGACAAAGCAAGCATTTTGTCATGGCCGCATTTGTTAGCAAAAGTTTATCACACTTTTTTTTTTACCTGCAACATTATATTACAGCAGCTCTGGCTTTTTGAAATGACATTTAGATAATGGAATGAACAGTTGAGCAAGAAAAAAATCCTTATTGGGTCCATGAAAACACCAGATCAGTGATAGACGTGTTGGCCATTTGGCCAAAGGTAACTGAGGTCGTGCGACTTGCTACTTTCGCATCTGATTGAATGACCATGATTATGCATGCACTAAACGTGCATTGGAATTATGATTGTAGGTGATTGTAAATTTTACCTGCAAGTTCTGTAGGGTGCAATTACTTCTGGGTGCTCACAAGATGTTGCCATCATAGATCGATATCGCCATGTTCAGAGCACATGCACACCTGCCCTGCTGGTGTTGTGCATCCTGCAGCCTATGCTATGTCTCAGCTGTACCTAGGTTCAGGGCAACCTTGAGGAGAATGCGATTGATTTTTTTCCTACTCATTCTAGGGAGCAGTTCGTCTAAGAATACATTCTGGTCTACAGGCTTCTTACAAGAGTTTGCATTCATATTTGTGGCATAAACTAAATGCGTAGGTGAAAAAAGAAACGAAATGGAAAGGACAAACACTGGACATCAACTAAGTTTTTGCACAATTTTGGTGCTTGTGTGCATAGTGGTAAAAAGTGTTGTAAGACTTAGTGATTCAGTGCTTGTCCTGCCCATTCTTTCACTGCGTGTTGTCTTTAGTCTGCGCTGCCTGTATAATTGCAAACCGTAGCAGCCAATTAGCTTGCCTTTCAACTTGCTAAGGGCTGCAGGTATAGACGTCCTTTGCAGTAGCCGTGGAATAGTGAAACTCTGTTCCGTTATTGAATGAGCCTCAGTATCAGAACTTAGGCTGACCTAGTTTTTCTTCTTTACTTCTTGCAGGAAAAGGTAAAGGTGTCGGCAAGAACAGGCATTCCCATTAAGGAAAAAGGAGGCCTGAGTCGCCAGGGCCTGAAGCAGTTGGACCGCGAGTTTGAAAGCAGCTCTGACGAAGAAATGCGGTCACGAACATCAGTGGCATCCAGCATACGTCCAAAGGACGAGACCCCCGAGCAGCGAAGGGAGCGAAAGGCTGCAGTGCGAGCCATGCGACGTGAACGCAGGGCCGAAAAGAAGGCCAACTCGGAAGCCTTCAAGGCCGAAATGCTTAGACAAGAGAGGATGATGGCCAACGTGCGCCAGAACCTCAATTCTATGCGGCTTTATTGAGCTCAAATAAAAACCGAGGATTTTTGTACAGGAAGAGGCAACTTGGCCAATGTGTGAGTTGGACAATAAAACTCCCCATTTCAACCTCTGCAGTTGTCAAAATGTTTATCCATGGTCGAATGGTGCAGCCTTTGAACACTGCAACAGGCTGATTGGAGCATGCAGTAGTGGTTTGCGGTGCCGTGGCCACCAGTCTGAGACGCTATGCCTGCGGTTTGCTTCATGCATCCCCGAGATACAGCAGCTAGATTGGTTTAATGCATGCCTCGAATTGCCGGCAATGGTCTTATATGCATCCCATAATGGCAGATGTGTTTTAGTAAGCTTTACCTCAACACAGATATGTAGTGCAGTGAGATGACTTGGCATGCGAAAATAATGCCGCCAAGCGGATGCCTCGGAAGAGCACCTGAGTTTGTAATAGTTCATACTAAAGTGGGCTGTGTAGGATCTAGGTTCAGTGGTGGGGTCAAAGCTGGTGCTAGGCGAGTCCGTTCTCCAGACTTGATGTTTTGGAAACACTACCAATATGCCGCGACGGTATTCGATTACAAGGCGTGGGCGCCAGTTAGAGGAGTTGACAAAAAACAACTTAAGTATGCACACTAATGTGAGGCGGTATAGAGTAGCCGATAGATTAGTCAGAATCGGCAGGGTCGCCCGAAATGGCGAACAAGTGCGAGCACCGTAATAACCTGTGTGTATAATATGGGAAATTCGCCTTGGGGAGTGACTTCACTGCAGTGAGGCTTTCGCCTCATAATGTGGCTTTGCTGCAGTGCGCGCAGCACGGCCGTGAAGTCACTCCTCAAGGCGAAATTCGCCTATAATCCGCACCTCGCCTTTACAGTTAAAAATTTCGAATTCTTGGTGCGGGTTACACACGAGAAATTACGGTGCTGCCTCAAGTGCCAAATAACGACACGTAGTATCCTAAGTGCTTGCGCGAATTCTCTGTTCCCTTCACCGCAATGTTGTGTATGCTTCACCACATTACACATCTACGTTGCAGCGACGCCATTAAAGAACGCACATACCTTTGCTAGGTTGTCTCCTTTGGCAGAAGCGTAAGAAGGGCACAAGTTCTCGAGAGAATATAGTGACAATTGGCCCTGGTTCGCGAAGTAGAACCAGGGCCATTTCATTTCAGGGGCAAAACTTCATATTCTAAGAAATTACAAAATGTTAACAAGAAGGTGCTCGAGATAAAAAAGATAACGTTGACAGGTTTATAGGGTATATAATAATAATACTTTATTGTCACAGGAATTCCGCCAACACTAATACATCAGCTCATATACATATAGATCCCGTTTAACGCAAGTGTAGCTAAGAAGCAAGGCTCGAGTAAAGATTATATATAAGCCAGGAATAATGGGCATCTTTATTCAGCCAGCCTCACGGCCTCCGTTATAGAGATCGTGGCCAACCTATGTGCTCTGAAAACGAAACAATAAAAGCACCTGTTGCGTTACAGGAACGATGCGTCGGGAACATTCGGCGTTGTTTGCACCGCAACATCATCGGTGGAAGTGCTGCAGTTGATGGCACGCCTCAGCGATTCCAGGTCGCGTTGGCAAGATGCCGCGTCGCCTTCGAGCTTCTCTATGAAACTCGTGTACCATCGGTCTGGCGCAGGACTCTGAACGTGGCCAGCTTCCGTGCCGTCGCCTACGTCTTCAACTTCGCCAGCGGACGATGACGTCGCCAGTTCCAATTCCTTCTTCAATGATGCGCCTTCGGATGCGAGCCTCGATTCTTGTTTAGCGAGCTCGCGTCGCTCCCTTTCCAACGCGACGCGACGTCCAAGCGCGTCGAGCAGTGACGACTGCATGGCGTCCTGTCGAGCAACGAGCTTTCCAAACTCTTCGAGCACAGGACGGGACGCCCGGCTTATGTCATCTAACTGACCGCCGCGTTCACGAAGGACATCCTCCAGGTGACGCGCTTCGTCGAGCAGGTCCTTCACTTTCCCTTCCAGCGTCAGCTTTTCCGTTTCCAGGCTTCTAGCCCGACCGGTAACGGCAAAGAGCTTGGATTCGGCGCGAGCGACGCATTGCGCTAGCGCCTCTTTTTCTGCAGCCATCGGTCTGCGACGTCGCTCGGCGTCTCGCCCGAGCTCTGTGCGACGTTCGGACATTCGCTGCTCCGTGACGCGAAGTCGATGCTTCTCGGCGTCTATGCGCTCATGCAGGTGTGCTATATCCTGCCGGAGTTCGTCGATGCGAGCGCGGTGCAGCGCCACGTTCGAGCGGCGAGCGCAAAGCTCATCGAGGGCCCTCACGATGGCGATTTCAGCGGCAACGGGGTCGAAATCCGCCCCCGAGTTGCTGCTGTTCATTGCTCCGAATGTCGTCGACGACGCAACTGCGATGACCACAACTGCAGTGATGACGTCGCGCTTCAACGCGCAATCAAGATTTCGATCGCTTAATTGCAACGTCTGCATCCGCGTATGCACTTACGCTACATTTCTCGCTTCCTGTGTCACAAGGTGACCCGAAAGCACGTTTTTACGTCGGAAACGCGGCGCAGCAGCTAACGTGCCGTCTGCTACGGAACATCGTCTGCTATGGGGGGAAGCCGCGCGAGAAGCCAAAGGAAGGAAACGAAAATACAGGGACGTTAAATGCATATAACTTTTATTATATAGATATATATATATTTTTACAGATTTCAGACTAAATACATTTTCGGAAACGTGTATCCGGTTTCGTTTATTTACATGAAAACTGCGACCTCGAGGTTGCAGCAACAAGTCGATTGCTTTAAGCGTGAATGGCAGGCTCAATTGAAAGAAAGCACAGCCAACTGCAAACACATTTGTTCTAGATGAATATCAGTGGCAGCTCAGCTTTAGTGGAAGCTGCAGCTATCAACAATCGAAGTAGGGTCTGCCACAAACAGCCACATCATATTTTCGAATAAAGCACCAGGCTCCCAATCCAGCCATATATGCAAGCGAGAAACTGCTGTATGAGAAACGAAAACAGCATTTACGTATTTTGCAAGCTTCCAGCATGCAGTTAAAAAATGAAAAAGAAAGGCAATATCACACAAAGCGTCTTTTCTACAGACACAAGCTGTGGACTGTGATGTCATGAAGATGAGGCAGTGCTGCTGTCGCATCCCGTGCGAGCAAAAACGCAAATACATAATCAAGTGGCATGAATTTTTGCTGAAGGCAATTAGGTTAATACACGTTACCAAATGTTCAATGTTTAAAAGGCAAAGGTTCTTGTTCAGGGCTGTGTACAGAAAGCAGAAGTGTCAACATACCTGTCTGTGCATTTTGCTTGCACTATACCTGTTTACTTACAAACAAGCAACCTGTCTATATAAAAGTGTACTTATACAAATCGTTTAAAGCACATGCTGAGGCAAAGTTCTAACAATAAACAGTTCTGCTCAGCAAGACTGTAATGCTCCTTACCATTTCTTAGGTGGTAGTGTGACAAGATTAACTAATGCTTTACTTTATATAGAGAGGCTAAGAATGAAAATGCTTTGGACGTCCAGCTTGCAGCTGACAACAAGCTCGTTTCACGTCTCGGTTAGTCTTAGCCTTTGCAGACGACCAGCCAGGCAGTGGTGCTGACTTTTCTGTCCTTGTCTCAACAGTTGTATAGTAGCGATGGTTCATATGTGGCACTGGTTTATAGTGGCAAGGCAATAATCCAGCAAACAAAATCACCATAGCAGTGAACAATTTATATATCTAACAAAACAACTAAGACAGCACCAAATAAGTCTGAACATCAGAAGTCAATAAGTTGCAGGAAAGAATTATGGCATATTCGACTGGTTCCTACTGTGCCCTGTCTCAGTTTGCAACAATGCACGCTCCTTTCTCCATTGGAGCCAAAGAAAGCTTGCTTGATCGGAACATTCAGCTGTCTGCAGAACAATCGGAGGAGTCATGATCGGAATTCAGCCGGAACTTGATTGCACTCTCAGCTTGAAGGTGAGAGCAACTCCAAGTGCTCTTAACGAACCAGGAGAATGTCTTCCGAGCGCTCAATTTCAATCAGTCGAACTTAAATTGTGCTGCTAGGGCGTCATAGAGCACTTGAAAACGTCCAGTCAAATGTACCGTAAGTACCACGTTACATATTTGAAATTCTGTTTGCAGCGGTCTGCTACTAGAAAAAAAAGCTTTGCTAGAAGAATTGGAAGACTTCCCCTTCACAACAAACATAGCAGGGCTCACACTTAATACATTTCTTACTGAAACAACATTCAAACCTAGCACTTGTCATGCCAACAGCACACGGATACATTTACCAGCTTTGTTCTATTCCCACGGTATTGTGAAAAACATGTCGGAGAGCTTCTACTGTAGTTTGCCACCGTCTGCGACCTACATAAACATCCGCGGGCTTTATGAAAGTTGGTGCACTGAAATAGTTCACTCCCTACGGTAGATGTCGTGGAAAAAGCTAGTGACACACCTTCCAGCGATAACATAAAAGCGATGCTCTTTTGGAAAGCCCTGTGGGCTACACAACTGTTGCACCCAAACAGCACTCTAGTGCCTCATGCCACTGCGGAGCTCAACAAGGACAAAATTATTCACAGCAACATTACGCGCAGTGATAAAAATCTGTAGAATTCCAAACAATGGCCTGAACGTTCCACTTACAGTTTGCTGAATGCAATCAAAATGAAAATGGTGCAGGGCGAACACAGAAGCAGGCTGACCCTTGTTGCGAAATGCTGCAGCCACTCACAACTCAATCGCGCGAGATCTGAAGTTACACAAAATGTGAGAAAAGTATTAATCCCATGTATTGTCTCCCTTGTATTTCAAGCTAACAACATTTCCAAGAGGTCTACTTTTAATAGTCCTTGCACAAGAATCTTAAAAGGACACTTAAAATAAACAGTAAATCATCCTATACTGACATTTTTTCAGGACCATTTTCATTAGTTTCGCAGTAATATGTTGATTAAAAAACAAGAAAGTGAAAGTTGAAGTTCCGATTTTAAGAATATTGCGCTAAAAATCCAGTGCTGGTACATCAGCGAGACGTGAATTTTAATGTAGTCGAACCTCATGATAACGAAATCGCATCTGACACAAAGTAGGTTCGTTATATATGATATTTGTTACAAACATATATCTGTTATACTGTAAAGCGGCAAGACAATTTGTTTTTACTTCGTTATATCCGACAATTCGTTATAGCAGTGTTCGTTACATCAACGTTCGACTTATTTTTTTCAAGTTTGGCTCGTTGCAGCTTAGTAAAGGTTCTCAAAACTTGCCAAGTCCAGTCTTTGGCACATTTAGAGTACAATGTAGTCCATCTATAACGATAAAAAACTAACCAGGCCCGAACAGATATCATCAAAATTTATGACGTCACGGCAAGTTGGTGTGGGAACTTCAAGGGGGCATCGCCACCTGCGTTTTGCTTTCGTGTCTTTTCGTGGTAATGTAAACGAATATCTTTCTTATAATTTAGGGTGACATGTCCACATGTTATACTGCTATTCTTAACACATTATGCAAGCATGTGTCCTCACTGAACATGAAAAATTTGTCGTCGTAAGTAAGAGACGGCATAACCTACTGCTATTATGCCCAAAATTAAATATAGTGAAACACTAATTAAGACAATGTGACTCGAATTAATTACTCAGGTCGGTTAATAGTACAGCACCCCTGAGCCTACCTACGGCAAGCTTGCGTACTTAATGTTTCAGTTTAATAGGTTTAATAGACTTGTAGTTCATGCAAGAAGAAAAAAAAAAAGGAAAGTCAAGGGCTGTGTCCCTTTTTGTTATTTTCCAATGCTGCAAGAGAAACAGTAAGCCTCTGGCATCCCTGCCATGAGCAGCATACCTTTCAGTAGCAAATCGTAAACACAACTGCGCTATGGCATACATGACTTCTGTTACAGTTACTGAACTGTGTAAGACAATGACCATGATCCTGAAAAACACAGGGCATGCTCGCACTTGACAACACCAGGGCCAGGGAGAAAACAACCGGCGGTCCTGTCACCTCTAGCATAAGTGCAAAACTGATCACGCAAAAGCCGTAGCCACAATTTGTAAAGCAATGGGAGATCCCAGAATGTTGACCAACATCAGGTAATACATCTAAACAACGTGTTCACACTTCAGGAATCTGGATCGCGAACGTTCAGACTCGGATGTTGTCACACTGCGATGGCGGAAAGGGTGGTTCTTTGAAAAAAAGTTTTGTGAGAGGCTAAGTGGCGGCTGGTCGACCCCCATTTCTTTGAGGCGGTGGTGACCGGGGCGGTGCCAGAAGATCGGCATACTCGTGGAGAGCTTCTCGCAGCGATCGGCAAACTTGGGCTGATGTCGACGTGCTACAGCTCACGAGATGGGGATACAGGGCAATCAGTTGTTCCCAGACACTCCATTCAACTGCAGTACAGGATAATGAAAAAAAAAAAGCATACATATATATGGAACGTGAACATGCAATTACTGATCAAATCGTGGGTAGTAAAGAGGTTGAGCTTGTTACATTAAGGTCACATTAAGGAGTGATATTGAGGGGCTAGGGCTAGGTTAGGTTGGGTTGACAGAAGTTCCTTTTCATGTTGTGCAGCTGAAGTGGCATATGTGATAAATTTACTGCAGTTACAAAATTTACCAGTGCCGAGTAGCGCGATGGTGTTGCGCGCCCTACAGATATAAGAGATCAAAGTGCAGGAAATGCTAGAATGATCCAAGAACTGCAGATGAGATGCAACGACAAACTGACACATATTAAGGCCATGCTTTCGGTCAAGCATTTCGAGGAGATCCTCAATGGCAAAACCACAGAACGGACACTCCATTCGTTGAGTCGTTGTGCGGAACGATACATCACACAAAAATAATAAAATCCTCCAACGTGATAAATCAAGAATGCAGCACCTGACTTCTAACTAGATTAAAGCGTATCAACGTAGCATTGGCACAAATAGAACAAGCTTTAATGCCTCCATTCCAGCTTCAAATTGTGTACAACGTGCCTGTTGTATCTGCGAACAGGTTATATGTACTACCAGATTCTGGAAGCTCAATGCAGAAAACCTTTATTCAAGGGAAATCAACCAGGTGCAATTAGGTGCAATTGATCTGTTAGAAAGATGCACAAATTAACACTTATACACAGAGAACTGCAGAAAAATGAGTGTATATGTTTCACCAACTAGACCAGCAACGAGTACTCCTAAGACTAAATTGACTACCCATTACTTATTAACTGAGGCCACACAGGTAAAAAAGGAGTAACTGTTTGATAACGTAACGAAGCCACTGCAAGTGTTATCATGCTGCAATAGAACAGAACCTTGCTTAGCCACCAGAGTAAGCTATGTGCCAAGTAATAGAGCTCAACACCTTAATACCCTCTAGGCTCTGAAGAACCAAAGTGCTTAGGCATGCTGGCAGCAGCAACAGCGTCAAGCAACTATGCTGTACAAATGAAGTTACCGCACGCATGTTTGCAATTAACAGGGTGCCCTACCATTATTTGGCGGTGCCTTCTTGAGCGAGGCGGTGAGGGTTGCCACGGCTTTGAGAACAAAGGATATCTCGGCCATGCGATGCCGTGGCAGAGGGCATTTGCCACTTAGCTGCTCGTCTTCCACATAATGGCAGATAACCTGAAATGCGGAAAACATTGTCCTGTGCAACACAAAACATCACCACAGGCAACCCAACTGCCATGTACAATTGGCCGCAAAAGTTTACGGGACACGGATTCTACAATAAATGCGAATTTCTGCTTGGTTGAAGCATGCCATTCTTCGTGCTTGATGGATCACAAGGGCAACTACACTGAAACTTCGAAATCGAGGCTACTTGCCCAGGCTTTGTCATAAATCTTGTTTCTCTTAAACTTTCGTGGCCAACTGCATGTTTTGTTTTATGTGCCTGGTACGCTACTATTAACACAACATCACTTAATCCAATGTTCACGTCAATGTGACCATTATTAAGTCTCAAAGGCACCACAGTTAACAACATCGTTAGCACAAATGGCATTACCATTTGCTATGTCATAGCCTTTGAAAAAGAATTAGACACCCACTTGTCCTAACAAAACCTTCATATTAATGTCACATATTTTATCAACCTGGTTCCTGACAGTTCTTATTGTATAATGTGCATAATGGAATGATTATGGCATACATATTTGTAATACGATGCGCATTCTTCTTTTTTTTTTCTGTGCATGTGTACCTACTCAGTGTTTCTCTTATCTCTGTTACACTACTAACAAGTATATCATAGCACTGAATTGATCCCTCTGGTAAACACTCTCACTTCCCCTCACAAATTGCTAATAAAATCCTGTCATTCAAACTCTGAATAATTTCGAAAGCTCTTGCATGCCTCACCGGAGTCAATTACCATTTGTTGGTGGAACAAGGCAACAAGCCCATGCATTCGCATTCGGATTTGACGGTGAATTTTGCTTTGTTCATAACATCTATTATTTCGTTATTTCCCTACAGTTCATCATAGCAAGGCTCCAACTTCACGGGGACACTACTGTGAATGGTGTTGAACACAGTGACCACTATTCGCCTTGGAATACTATGGAACAGTGGAATACTATACTGAGCAACATATACAATAGTGGAACACTACGGTGAACATTATGATGAGGGGGCTGCTGGTAGCATTTGTTTTGTAATTCAGTAAAACGGTATCGGCAAAAAAAAAAAAAAAAAAACCCTCACCTCCTGGAACCGATGGAGGAGTGAAGTAACAGCCAGGCGGTTGACAACGCCGCCCTCTGGCAACACGATGCCGCCAAGAAAAGAGAACTGCAGCAGTGTCTCAAAGCACGCTTTGGCGAACTCTTCACGCAGCTTGCGTGTAGACTCCGTATCTGGAAACATGACAATAGGCAAAGGGTTCACCTTGAAGGACTGTCACAGCAATCTGCAATTACAGAATACATGCCATGAATAGTGCACACAAAAAACGAAACTCATGCAAAACGTGACCAACATAAAGCTGCATCACAGAATCATAGTAGGGACCAGGCCATATATACATATATATATATACAATGCTGCATAAGTTAGGACAAAATTAGCTGCTGATGTTACCGTCTTCATTGTTTTACTTTTTGATGGTGGCCCTTCTTGAACCTACGTGACCGCCACCCATTACACTGGAATCTACCGCGAGGTGTGCATAAGTAAAATTTTTGCATAAGTATTGCAATATAAATATAAATGTATTTTTACTGGTTACGCTTCCCAACAGTGGCAGACATCAGAATGTGCACGATGAGCACCAATATGATTATAAATTACCCGACAAAGCTTTACAATTAACTTTTTAATTTTAACCTATAGACTGCCAAAGCCGGGAAACAGCCTGGCATAAGAAAGGGGACCATAATGCCAAAGCCAGCAATTTGCCGGGTAGGCGATATTGTTGGTTCAGAAAGCTATTTGTAGATGGCAGGACAGCCAATAAACACAGGGAAAGTTTATAATTGTGGTCCATCGATGGCGTTAGGTGTCCATTTGGTGGTGGTTTGAGTTTCACATTTTTAGTTGACAGTTGCAGAATGTTTGTGTGCACACCTTGAAGCACCGGAGTGGGTGCGTTTCTCACGTCACATGTTGCCGTACCATGACAGTTCGAAGTTTGCAGTGCAAAAATGAAAAAGCAACAGTAGACAAGAGTTTGGAAAGTGCAGTGCTGCAATCCCCGTGCCCGAGTGTTTCCAGCTTTTCCACCCGAGAATGAATCTGTGACTGTTGTTTAAAGTGCTGAACTGAAATGTATTGCTTCATATTGTAAACAAAACTTATTGGTTTGCATTTTTTCAGTGTTTATTACTGTAGAGCATTATATAACAAGTTTGAGTACCAAGTGTACAGGGCAATGATAATCGAAACAGAGGGCCATGTGGTGTACATAATATTCGCTAGCAATAAGTAAATTAACGTCTTTATGGGGCATGTTGTAATTACAGAATTGAAGTCAGCCAATACTCAAAGCATAACCTCTTGCTTTTCAGTGTGCTATACCAGTTTCAAAAAATGAGCAGTCATAATCTGCAGTGAAATGCATTGCTGTCCCAGTTGTCAAACTTGCATTTTTAACAACAGTCGTTGCAGAAACACATGGCATATCTGTCCCCTGAATGACACGATGCTCAGTGTACAGTTAAACCTTGATTCAATTAAGTCGATAGGACATGAGAGTTATTTCGTTAACCTAAAAACCTTGTTATATCAAAAACTATTCACACACTCATGTGAATAACAATTTTATTCAAGCGCAATGAAAGATGTACCGCATAAAGCAGATATAAGTCGAGATATTTTCTTGAAAAATGCAGGCTAAAGTCACCCTTCATCTTATATACTAGTTTCAAACAGACTGCACGTCGTCTGGCAACATACGGCATGCATGCTGGCGAATGCATAGCAAAAGCCATATCCATATATAAATCCGATTGCTGGAATTTCCTTCTTTCTTGCTGCTGTGTCTTTTTGCGTGTAGTTTTTAGATGAACCTCGTGTGTGATTTCTTTTTTGTCTGGAGAGTGATGTGAAGCAGCATGCAGGAGACAATTTTCAGCGACATTCCAGACTAAAGTAGCAGATTTCATCAAGTGAAATGACAACGTGGCCACTCTGCACCAGTTTGACGTTTCTAAAAAACGAGTATACAATATTGGCGGGCACACAAAGGAACACTATCGGTGTGCAAGAGATGTAAAATGCCATTTCATGGGCATCATGCATCAAGCATCTACTGCTTGAGGACGCACTGACGAATTTTGCGTGGGAGCTTCGGTTGTGCTCGCTATCGGTGACAGTACAGTTAACTCACTGTAAAGCTGCAGCACCGTTGTGAAAATAAATGAGTTTCGACGACTTTCTTGACGAACTTTTTTTTCTGCTTCTTTTTTTGACTTCAAGGTAAGGGTCGAGCTATATACTGAATCGACCTATATACAATTTATATGGTAATTCTTGCCTGCGAGGGCTTTGTCATACTAAAGAATTGCAGCTTTAGGCCACACTGAGAAGACAACACGGTTTTAACTTGGTTGTGACAGAGCAACTGGCATTGTCTGGTAGAGCTGACGCTTTTAAGCAGTTTTGTATATAGAAAGCGGCATGTTCCCTGTATGTTTCTTTAGCCATACTTCCCCCCAGAAGTCAAACCAAGCAAAGCTTTTGAGTTCACTTTGCTGCTTTTAGGTTTCGAATGCTTTAGGCCCTGCAAATATGTGTTGGGGAATCGACAGCATTTTGTCGAAATAAAAATTAAGAAAGAAAGATATCAAGCTTCGGTAAACTAAGGTTTCAGTATATATTGATTGCCTCCCGTGTTATCCCCGAGAAGGCCACAGGCTAAACAAGCAAACAAAACAAATGCACAAGTCATTGCAAATGATCGCAGACACTGCAGTGATTCGTGAAAAGCACATACCAACAGGTGTACTACTTGTTGCTGAGTGAATAGAACCCTTGTTCAGGAGGGCAACAATCTTGAGCACAAAATCTTTCGGCACGTGGCTTGAATGGGGTAAGATGATCTCTCGTATAAGCTGTACTACCTAAAACAGGAACACACGACTGAAGTCACAGCAAGTTGTTTGCAGATGCTGGACAATTTGGTATCATTGAATCAACACGATGGAGAGATCACAGAAAAATGGAAACTTGAATTGATAAACAGTGGGTGAAAGAGGGAAGTCTCAGCTAGAAGCCAATGTTTTGACAAGAACTGTATCTGCCACGGCTTAGCCTAGTCAAGACAAGTCAAGTTCTGGCAAAAACAAGTCCTCCTCATCAAAACGCAGGCTCCAGGCTGCAGCTTCCTTTGTTCGTCCACTGCTGACGAATGAAACACAACCACTTTAATTCAAATCCAAGTACACTTTTTCTTAAACCTGAGGTACTCAGGTTTAAGGAGGATTCCGTACTGAGTTCTATGTTCAATATGGCATAGCTCCAGGTAAGATGTAGATATCAGAACCATGAGTCTTCATTTAAAACTCTGCACAATCATTCATCATGTAAAGGGCTAACTCTAGCTCTCATATTTTATGCAGCTCAATGTGGCTGGCATAGCTCTGTGTCTTTCATGTGCAAAATGTTTAATTTTGCTTACTTTGAGCACTATTACCTAATGTTAATCCCTTCACAGCTCCACCTCTTACCCTACAAAAGAACTGTATTAAAATGGCTTATTTTGTTTTTTGTTTTTACCGAAGACGCAGTGTTCATCATCCATGACAGACGGTGCCACCATTACGTTATTAAAGGGTTCAGGGGTCAACTTAAAACAACTAAAACTTCATACTATGCATCTCAATGCCAACTTTTGTCATAATGAATGTGTGCCTTTTAAGTGCACTCCCATTTTCTGAGTTTCTTTTTCTGAAACAAATCTAGTGCTTTTCCTCTTACTTTCTTTGTTTTCCATGTTTATGTAACATTGATAAATTTTCGAATGCCTGCCACCATAAAGGCTTAATTATGCTGTCTCTAAGCTCTATCAGAAATAAATGTAGTATATGCATGTGGTAGTATTCTCTACATATGATCAGCCGTTAAAGAGCAACTACTGCACCATTTGTCTCTCTCGTCCTTGCCTTATGGCACTCTGCAGCATCAGATCAGCATCACTGCTACTTATACTGAAAACACACGCAGGATATCAAAGAGCTCTACAATAGTGTTCAGCACCTTGCATACATTTTGCGAGACATTATACTTTGTGGGATGCTACAATTTGCTATTCAGGTGAATTGAGCGGAATCGAAAGCTTGAGTTAGCATTTATTGGCGATCAACAACTGTGAGAGCGCAGCCATCAAAGCAATTCACACTGAATTGGGAGTCAAGGGTGCTTCCACCTTTTCTATACTTAATTGCGTTAATGCAATTATATATAAGATTAATGAGTGCATC
Organism: Dermacentor albipictus; assembly: GCF_038994185.2. Classification (NCBI taxonomy): domain Eukaryota; kingdom Metazoa; phylum Arthropoda; class Arachnida; order Ixodida; family Ixodidae; genus Dermacentor; species Dermacentor albipictus. Next base: position 21,006,665 of record NC_091826.1, read on the forward strand.
TGTACTAAGCTGACTGCACACTGTGATTTGTCAAGGAAGTACTATCTGCCCCTTCACAAAATAACGACGGCAATAAAGAAACTGAACTGCAAGTGGCAAGATTGTGCCACCTGAACGAGGTGATTTGTGAAAATTCGTGTACCCAAGGAATACCTGCTAAACATGTGTCTGTAATACAGTAACAAATACAAAAAAAACAGCCAATGAGCATAAGAGATGGCAAGAGAGTGAGAAGAAAAACTGGAAGCACAAGACAGTAAATTTCATATATAAAAATTTCATGTATGGAGCATAAAATGAAGAAAGCGACACTTCAACTCAACATTCGTGGTGACTAAGTAGGAGTTGACCTACACGTGATTTCGCCACCTCCTCTACGCAGCACTTGTCTGAGAATGTGTCTGAGTATGTGTATCTCAATGTAAATTAGTGCCTGCATGTGACGTCAGTACCATAATCATCTATAGGTTACGTTCCATTGCTTTTCTTAAAGTCTCGCATTAAATTCTCTTTCGTTTAATCACATAGTACAGTGCTATTCAGTCAAGTGCACATGCTGCAAAAACAATTGGGGAATGTATTTTCTGCATGCAGACGGCTCGAGAAGATGTGAAGGTGCATTCGGAGGGCACTGGCATTATAACTTCTGGAACGTAGCTGCAGTGCCTGAGGTATGACCTCATCCGTCACATTTACACGCACACAAGGCCTGGGCAGTGAAGTGGCTGGGCAAGAATTTATATATATATTTTTTGCAGCATACGAATTATCACCTTCAGTCCTTAGCACAGGCTTGATTCTCAGACACAGTGCTGTGTTCACCTTAGCTGCTGAGGTGACTCATGCAGTTCAGTGACATGGACAATGTTCTCATGCAAATGCATGGAAGCCGTAGAGCAGCTACAGAAACAGTAAATGGTTGAGATTTGAATGATGTGCATTTCGGTGTCCGAGTACCACTGCAGCTACTGCACAGCTGTGACGGGTGTCAGTGAAAACAGCAGCAGAACTACCGACTGAAGCTCAAGAGATGACAGTTAAAGAACATGGCATGCATAGTGGACAAACAAGAAAGCATTGTCACATAACACAGATGATGTACACTAGCGAAGTAGCGTTTCAGACGGTATATTATATTCTAAACATTCACAAACACATTTAGATTACTGCAATAATCATAGGACAAACCTTGCAGTCCAACATTTCATCACACTGCTGGTCCTCCAGGCTCTGGGTTGGTGGTGGATTGCTGCATCATTTGAACAAGTAAAGAGATGTAGTTGTTAAACTGCTACCCTCAAACTACAATTTCATGCTTCACTAAAACAGAAAAGATTACAGCTTTCCTTTGACCTTAAAATTTACTTAGCTGTCCAACTAGCTATTGCAACAGCATTAAATGTAAAATGCTCGAATACAACAGATATGATTGCTTCCATCGTCATATACAGTCCAGATGACCTTATGACGATGCGAGTGGGACCCAGAGCAACCTTTGTTATACAGTATGTGCACCTTAGAGCGCTAAATAAGCCAAAATATGGGCGCTGTAACAAATGAAACTTTATTCTAACCATGCTGAGATGTTTAGAAACTGATGCACAATTCTGAAACGACAATGAACCTTATTAGATTGTATTATGCCTTTGTCTAATGGCTACAACGTCGCAATGCAGGTAAGGGGCAGGAAAATCACATCAACTAGGTCTAAGTGCTGGGATCATTCTGTGTGGCAGAGAGGATGTCTGTCACGAGGGAATTGTTATTCTTCTAAGATTGCGTCGCTTTTTTGCCATTTTGCAGCAAGTTCTGGAAGAAATCTGCGGTCCGAGTGGACTAGCATGTTGCCAATACAAGGTTACAACAAACACGACAAAGAGTCTATGCCAGCATTTCGGTGCAACTTAGTTTTAAAGAAATGAAACTGTTAACAGGGAGTGCAGATCATTTTGTTAGACAGGTAAATTCTTTGCAAATTTTATCATAGTAGTGGTCACAATACATGCACAAGATAGAAAGTTGGCCAAGCCTAGCTGTGTGCTATGATATACAGGTCTATTCACAGTAAAGGCAGTCATTGTAACGTTTGACTGTATTACGACCAGCTTTTGTTTCATCTCGAGCACCAAGCCTAATGTGATCTGAAGAGAGCACAACACTACTACAGCTAGTCTCCATATATTTGTAACCAATTTAATCACTCCCCAATCAACTAGTTATGTCAGCAGCCTTTTATAAATGCCAAGGAAGCTCACTTATATCATGATATATGACACGGCTTTTCACACATCAGAGTAATGTCTATCCTGCTACATCTAGTATTAATACTTGAATAAACATACACCCTTACAAACTGAAACAGAACTGAGCATGCTTACGTACACTGTACACTGTATGTACACTTATGTACAAATGTTTAGCGACGATGATCTCTTAGAAAGGATACCGTACCACCAGCTTTGGACTACCCATAAGCTGTTATATGTTTTGGATTAGCTCAGCCTGTTTCTTTGATTCTGTGATGTTCACGCACAGATGATTTCTGCATGTGGCTCTTCACACAAGCGCAAGCAAGCTTTCATAAATATAAAAACAAATTAGAATAGACAAGTACATCACATCCATTATGATATTGGCAGGTTTTACTGTTTCAGATGTTTGAAGCTTGCTTTTTAAATTCAACATTCTTAGATTCTTCCCTAGAAAAAGTTGTCATATAAATTATGTTGCACTTGTATTGAGTATTTGTTGAACTCAACATACTTTATGTTGAAATGTGACTGAAAGCCATAAGGTCTGAATCTGAGATAGTTGGTATGGCAAGATCTTTGAACTACTTGCTGTAATAATACACCGACTTGCATCTCTGTTTAGAAATCAAGTTGACAAGGTCATTTCTACAGTAGTCTTACTGACAATATAACTATGTTGATAAAGAGCCCTATGTAAATAATCGATCTTTTCCTCTATCATATCATTTGCTGAAAAGCCAGCGTTAAAAGGTGGCACTTCAAAACTTTGCACTCCATTAAAAAATATTTATCTGGTCTTGTGGACCTGAATCAATATTTTTCTTTGATGAACAATGAGCCTTTGGCATATTAGTTGAAATGCAAAGAGCACAAACAAAACCAGTTCAGTGGTAAGAAAATGACAACGATTGTACATTCAGTGAACACATCAAGCTTTTTTATGCTTCTCTCAAATTATAGTTAGTTGCAACCCTGGAAGTTGTCTGGCCTGTAAAAATTCAAAATTTTGTGCACACGCAAAATTATTTGACGCTTTATGACAATGCCCTCAGAAAAAGTTATGGCAGAGAAATTTAAGCAAGTCACTGATCCACAGCAGATATAGCAAAAAAATAATAAGTAATAATAAAGGAGGCTTGACTAAGTGTAAAAATGAAATTACAAGTGCATTACAAGTGCAATCCCATAGAACGATATTTAAGTTGCAAACGCCATCGTTAAAGAATGCGATTAACAATGACATTTGTGTGCTTATTAAGCAAGTAATTTCAATCATTCAGTGGCAACAAAGGCAGCCCTGCTGCAAGTTTCAATCACACTGAAGCAACTCACTACACACGGCCTATAAACAAGCAATGAACCCATCTGAGGTTTTACTGAGCCAACAACCTCTCCTATCCATTGCTCTCAAGATTTCAAACCTAATCGCCAGGTGTCACCACTGCCTGCGTTATCAAGCAAACTCCATATGACAATGCCACAGTCATGCAAAAGTCGGCACAAGTGTCCCCGGGAGCACATCGGCTGTCACATGACAATCTTGACTCAATACAGGGTCGCCTTTCTATCAGCCCTGTTCACTCTGCCCGGCCATTAACCGTGGAGCCCAGGACACCAGAAGTCACTACAGTGCTCTTGCCTTCAACAGCTTTATCTGAAAGTCTCACAAGACTGTGCAACCAACACCACATGCAGAGGAGGTGATGATATTTCATTGTCCTTGCGGTTCCTCTCCCCACGAAAACGTCACGAGTCGCACGTCATAAGGTGACAATGGGTCAGCGAACCTGTTGTTAGCCGTGGAAAGTAGCCGAAAGGGCTCCAACTCCTTAAACGTTCGTTGAAATGCCTGCTTCCACATCTTGTCGAACCAGAATGCAGCACATGTGAACTTCGCATGCTATGATAACGTCATTGCAAGGCAGTTACAAAAAAGACAACATCAAAAGAAGTCACACAGAAAGCACGTTATGTTGTTTGTCATGCATTCATTGGTCATGAATGACGGCAGCAGCACAGTTCAAGCTGGGGAGACTTTGACATTTCCAAGACAATTATGCGCACGCTGCACCCAGAGTAAGAGGTCAGCTAAGCACGTTCGTGATTAAATATCTTTCAGAAACAAAATGACAACGCTTACGTTGCTGGAAGCAAGTAGTGCTATCCTAGAGAGCCAAAACCAATGACTACAGTGGTGCCTAAATATGAAGCGATGTAATGTTCATCACAAGTGCATAGTGTAGTGTCATGCGAGTGCGTTTGCTGGAAAATGAAATACTAAAAAGAGATCAGTTAGCTTCGTTTCTGTTGTGATTTCTGTCAAAACAGGCATCATGCCACTAACTTTCCAACTCTGTTTTCAAACATTCTTAAATGCAGCATGCTGTAGGCTAAAAGCACATTTTTTTTTTTAAAGCATGGCTGTTCAGAGGGATGATATTTGCTAAGGTATTAAATGCATTTTAGAAGAGTTAACTGCTGGGCTAGTTGGTGTTCTTGCATACTGGAAAGATTTTGCGCCATAAAACACAACACACACAAGAAAGACAAGATTAAATGCAGCAGCTTTTTTAGAGTGCAAAGGAAAAAAATGTCAAAAGACACATACTCATCTTTCTTTTTTTTTTTTTGCAGCAGAGCACAGCTTCCCAGCTTTGTATATATGTATTGTAGCCAATAAGCCAGGCATGCCAACAGAAAAACAGAAAATGCACAAAGAAGCAAGAACATACATGACCCAGCTGTTTTCAAGGAAGCATGTCAGTATGTCTCTTCATTCATGGAGATATAGAATCAAATATTTACTAGACATACTGCGCCTAGCGTATTGTGAGTACAAATTCACTAAAATTAAAAAGAAAGCTTATGCTGATGGCTACAGGTGTTGTCAATCACAAATGAAAATGCTAGTGACAACTTTACCATAATAAAAAGACTAGCTGAACAAGCAATAGGGTATCCTAATGAAAGTTGGAGGCTGGTTGCTTTTCTTTAAGTTGATTAAATTATATGCTGCATGAAAACTGACTAGCGAAACTGTCACTGTCTCGAGCTAAATGTTCATTCTAAATGTGCATGCCTTCAACTGTAAGTATTGCTCAAATTCTTATGCTATGCACACCACTATCTCGGACGCTGATGCAACGAGTTGTAAACGCCTACAGCTTAAACACTCATTTGGCATAAAACTTTGTTTAACCACATTATTTATGCTCTGTCAGCACAAATTATGTTCAATGCAAATGCACACATCATTTCTTTAGAACTGTTATATTAGTCAAAGGAACAAAAAAAAAAAAAAACAAGAAAGAGAGAAAGGAACCAAAGCAAAACACCAAAGTATATTTTTTTACTGTAGGCAATATGTGATAAGGCTGATATTACGAACAGGAATGCTATCTGTCTACACGATAAGGCGACAACAGACTTGTAGCAGTAAATTTCTTCGTGTGGTTGCCTTTCTCTCTCTTTTTCCCGTTTTGATGTGCGCATAAGTTCAAGTTATAATTGAAGCCATGCATGTGCCCTATCACTCGACCCCCCCCCCCCCTCCCCACGCAAGCTGTATTTCTTTCCTCACTGCAGGACAAGCAATTCTCCACACCGAAATAGAGCGACTGAACCACAAATTCGTAAGCATATTGCAGCTGATAGCTGCAGCATGTAAATATCACGTAAGATTGAAAACAGGGTGTCCCAACCATCATGCACCAAGATTTAAAAATATACAAATGCCATGTAGCTATACAGAACCAAGGTAATGCTGTTTACAGTTGCTTGAAGATACTCCGAGTATTTCTTGCATTAATTAGGCTTAATTATTGAATTAACTTTTCAAATATATTTACATGAAAAGTGCAAATGAGAAAATTGTGAAGCGACATGAAAAATTCCCTATACATCTTTCTGTTGCTCAATACATGCTAGATAAAAGTGTTTTTCTGAGCATGAAAGAAGCCCGTGAATACACACAAAATTTCTGCTCGATTGGCTGATTCAGGCACTTTCGGGCTTCTTTCACGCTTGGAAAAAGCCTTTTATGCAGCACGTACTGAGCAATAGAAAGCTGTATCGGAAGTTTTTCCTATTGCTCTACTATTCTTCACTGGCACTTTTCATCTAACTAAAATATTTGAAAAGTTGATTCATTAATTAAGACTAATTCTGTAATTAGGCAGAATGCAAAAATACTCTGAGTATCTCTAAGCGACAGCAAACATTACTTTGGCTCTGTCCAGATATGTGGTATTGCACATTTTAAAATGTTGGTACATGATAACTGGCACACCCTGTATATGAAAACAATGAAAGCTATTTTGACAGTCACGCAATAGAAGTAACAAGGTTTGTGCTACGAGAAAATGTAGTATGCGATGCCATGTAGTACTAGCATTTTGTGCACAAGATTGATGAAGCTTGAGAAAGCTCGGATGATCTCGGATATGATGATGTGCAGGTGAGGTTTAAAGCGACTAGCACCCTAAGCTTTTGAATACTAAACTAGCTAAAGTTACTGGAAGGTGTGCATCTTTAATTATATTAAACCATCATGAAGACGACAGCTGCAATGAATGCCTATATTGGTTTGCCAATGGGAAACTCGTTAAAGAATGGTGGCACCGTCTGCCATCACTATGGTAAAAGACTCGTTCGACCACAGCGTCGAGAGATGGCGCCACCATTCCACTGCAAAAAAATAGCAAAGAAATGTTTCTTTGTTTTTTTTTCAGTGGAGTCGCCGGATATGATGTGCACTTTAGCTTTGTTGTGAACAAAAAAGGCAGGTCGCGCTCACAAACGTGATATTAAGCTAAACCCATGGTAGAATGCTACCTTTGTGCAGAATCTGAGCGTAAATCAAAAAGCGGTTCAGCTGAATGAGCAATCCATACCTGGCCCTCATATCATGAAACACTCAGTACATTTTAGCGCAGAAAAATTGATGATCGCAAAAGGAAAATAAACATGCAGACGGGACAGGCACTGTTCAGCCTAAGTGCACAAGTTGTTTCGTGGTCAAAAGCGAAGTTATTTTACAAACACGGCGGCGATGTCCAGCGCGAGCTGTTTTTAATTAAGGACAAACGCTTGTCGCTAAGAAACGACGCCGCACGAACTCGGAGCTGACGTTGCATTTGACAAGACCTCCATGGCCTACACGTCTATCGCGCGCTGCGACAATGCCGTGCCCGCGAACTTCCGCGTCGTCGGAACAAAGGTCGTTTGCCGGTCACTGCGGCGCGATCAACAGCTCTTTCCAATTGCGCTAGCGCGCGGCGAAGGGCGTCGGGGGGGGGGGGGGGGTGCAAGAGGGCAAAGCATTAACCGGAACGCCGCCGCACGGTTTTGCGCCGTCTGCACGTCAACGCGTAAGTGTCGAACAATGTCGAGCGACACACACACACAGGCTGCGCGCCTACAACGCCGTACTCTGGGCCTCATCACCGCATTCGAACGGCTCTCGCATTGTGGCAGTTAACAGATATGATGACAGGGTTCTAAACCTGACGGCAAACGTGTGGCAGTTTACGGAATACCGGGTTAATCGGAGACGTTTGCGTGAGCGGTTGCGTCGGTGGCGCCATTTTGTGCCCCGCACCTCGCCCTGGCAGCACGCGCGAAGAAAATCACGTGACCCCCAACGCACGGTGCGCGGGCCGCGTATGCGCACGGCCGAGCGCGTACGCGGCCCGCGCGTTGGAGGTCACGTGATTTGCTCGCCGGCGCCGACAGCGCGCGCCTCCAGTGTCCTCATACCATTGCTGACGCAATGACAATTTGACCTTGCCTGTGACGAGAAAACACCATGAAAGGATGCCGCGTGGACGCTAGTAATAACGCGGGCAGCAACATCTTGCGTCGTTTTGGTAAAGTTTTCGCGTTACACAGGTGATCTCGTCGAAAGAAAGAAGAGAAACCGCCGCATGTTAATAAACACGTCACTTCCGACGCTTTACACTGGCAGCTGGACTAGAGTTGGTTACTGCATGCAATAAAGTCTCCGTTTACTCTCTGCTTTAATGTCTGCGCCACAAGCTGGAGCCCCGGTGACCCAATAATCCGCGAACGATAAGAGAGTTGTCCGAAAACGTACTGGCTATTTGCGAAATGCCTGGATACCGTAGACGTGAACAGTCGCATGATTGCAACATACTATTTTATAAATGTTTGAACGTGTCGGTGTCTTGTCGCACCTCATATATTCCATGCGGCGTGGTCATCTACACTCATACAAAATTACACCCTTTGGGTCGTATCTTGCCACTCAACAATAATCGTCATCTGTCTATAGTCCGCATTTACTATCTTCACTGCTGCGAGCCCGGTACTTCCAAATCAGGAACGGCATGCGAGTTATCAGCCCGACAGAGCATCCTCGAAGGAAAGTGGCGAGCGCAGCATTTACAAGAAAGGAAACACAAGCAAGACAGTAATAATTAATAATATTGGGGTTTTACGTGCCAAAACCACTTTCTGATTATGAGGCACGCCGTAGTGGAGGACTCCGGAAATTTTGACCACCTGGGGTTCTTTAACGTGCGCCTAAATCTAAGCACACGGGTGTTTTCGCATTTCGCCCCCATCGAAATGCGGCCGCCGTGGCCGGGATTCGATCCCGCGACCTCGTGCTCAGCAGCCCAACACCATAGCCACTGAGCAACCACGGCGGGTCCAAGACAGTACACTCTACGAAAAGTTTACAACCCTTGGAGTGTATATTTGCCACACACCGATAATCGTCATCTGCCTTGCCCGCACTTCCTTTCTTGAAAACGCTGCGCTCGTTACTTTCCTGCCGGAAATTCTATGTCATGCTGATAACGCGCATGCCGTTCGTTACTGGAAAGTACCGGGCTCGCCACGTTAAAGAAATGAAATGCGCACAAGACAGACGACTATCGTTGTGTGGCAAATATACACCCCAAAGAGTGTAAATTTGTTTAGGCGTGTACAACTGTATCACAGCATTTCATTATTTCGCATGTAAACTCCAAGAAAACTGCAGTGAAGAGAGGAGTAGAAGTTACTCCTGGGGTGGCATCGGTTTTGACACACCCTGGTTACTCCCATTAGAAATGAACCACGCAGCAGATCTTGTTCTGTAAGATGGCGGTGAAATCCATCAACGGAATATATTTGGGTGAAACTAAAGATAGCCGAAAACGAGAAAGATGTTCACAATTTTCTCAAACAGCATATACTACAGCCCAAAGAAGAGCACAAGATGACGCAGCGCAGACACGAGCAGGGTACGAGCACTGGAGCCAAAACCAGATGCGCCGACAATGTGAGAGGCCGCCGGCTGTTTTCCAGTTCTCGCGATTTAGTCACCTCCTGATTGTTCTGCGTGCGCGAGGAGGAGGAAGTAAACTTTATTACTCTAGAAAGAGTAATTCAGCGGTCGTGCCGGGTGTCTTGACCTTCTATTGGTTGATGAAGATCTCCGGCCTGCATGGTTGGCGCCCCTATTCCAGGGCGAGCAATGCGGCGGTAAGTGCTGCAGACACGGCCAGACTGCCGCATGCATGCGCGAAATGCAAATTCGAAACAGCAAGGCGCCCATACTATATCGCGAGTTGCTGTATAGTTGCGGATCACGTCAGGATGGGAACTCTGAAAACTTCCCGACTCTTTTTCGAATGCTATTATTAATAAGGTATCGGATTAATTTCGGCCTCCGGGTGTTCCTTAACGTGCACCTAAACCTAAGTACTCGCGCGGTTTTTTTTCTGTTTTTTATTGCGCCTCCATAGGAATGCGGCCACCGCGGTCGGGTACCGAACCTGCGACCTTGTGATCCGCAGATGAAACGCCATATCCATTCAGCCACCGTGGCGGATCAGGCTGTTATTAGGCAGTCTTAGAAATGAGGCACTCAATATCATGGTTTTACACATGTGTGTGCACGTACGAACGTCACTTCCATTCACAAATATTACTTTCGGTCATTTTTGGACCGCCGCCTTTCCCTTTGCAGCTTTTGCGTCGCACAAGACAACCCTAAGAAAAAGAAAAACGAAAAACTGAGACATGCGCTCCGCGTTGATGAATTCGGGCACCTTCTGATATGGCCCTACGCATCTTAAAAGACCTGTGTGGTGTACCTGGTGGCTAGTGAAAAGTCTGAAGACCGCGAAATGGCAGTCGGTATATACAGTTTCCGTAAAACCACTCAACGGGCGGTGTTTAGATACGGAGGAGGTGAAATCCGTCATTGTGACGTCAGAATTTTGCAATTATTACAGTTTACGAAATACCCGAACTCTACAAACATCAACGATGACGTTGATGCAGCATAGTGTTCCTGTATAGCTCCCGCAGCTGCCTGCGGGAGCTATACAGGAACACTAATGCAGCAGCGCCGGCAGCGCCATCTCATGACGCGTTTTTCAACCAGGGCGCTTTGGAAGCCCGTTCTGTTTGAGCCGCTGTCCTTGCAGAAACAGAGAGAGAAAAAAGGAATACGCTATAGCATCCAGGATTGTTGCTGCTAATACATGTGCATCAGTAGAAAGGCAGAACGTACGTGGTCGTAGCAATTACAGTTCCGTGTTACGTTGTACCTTCGCAAGATGGCGCCACTAGTGCTGATAAGCACGTATCTCCGGTGTTTCGTGAACTATAGTAAGTTTCCCGAGAGGCTTCAAACACGTTATCATCCAGTGGATTCTGGCTGCCATATCGACTCCTTCGCGGCAGCTGAAATCCGATCTCTTCCAATAACTTTAGCAGAATCACCGTATACGCACGCATACATAATACACACGCTTCTGTCTGCCTGTTTCTCTCTTTCATGTTTTGTGTGTGTTTATATCTGTGCGTGTGAGTGTAAACACACACTTGTCATGCTTATATATGCTTCCCGAAGTGACAAATATTGCTTTAAAAATCTTTTTTTTTTACTCTCAAAATCTGAAATTGCACCAGTAGGCCCCACCCTCAAGGGAGGATGCATAAACTCTGTGTGCTTGTAAACTCACTCTTGATAATCATAAGTAGTCATAACACACCTCGCTGTCATTATCCTTATTTTATTACCTCTCTATTTTACTCACTTTACAGCGACTAATTCTAGACCAATTTGCAGCCATACGTTACATCTGCTCGTCGCAATTCATCTTTCCACCTCATCGCGACAATGCATCGCATCACCATGCACTGTCCCACAACCACGGTCCCCACCTGATCCGGTGGGCAATTGCTTCAAACACACGCATATTCGTGCTGCACTTTTTTGTTAACGAATCGTCAAAAATTCGCGTCAAAATTATTAAAATCCATTTTAGTATATAGGCCACTCGCTCTGACTCCTTCGCTCGCGAATCACTGCCGAACCGCACAGGTCTGGCCGGAGAACAAAGGAGGAGACACCGGTCGATGCCTCATAGCTTCCACCGAGACTATACAGGTTCGTTCGCATACACGTCCACACACCAGCTGCGTTCACGGCTGGTATACAGAAAGTTTCACACACATACTACGCCGGCGTGGCCACGTTTCGGAAACGTGTTATCGCACGCAGGTCGTTTTTTGACCCGGCTGCATATATTGAAAATATAGAGCAACGAATACAGAAAATATATATAGAAGTATATGTAGAAATATAGAAATATATATAAAAAATATATTAGCAACCGCAGTTGAACGCGACCGTCTGAAACGCCGCCGGCTATACGCTCGACGCCCTTTGCAAACCGCCGCGAGAGTACGCCACGCCAGCTAACGCATCTTACGCCAACCTAACCTAACATGATCTTGGCTTCTAGCGCGAAGTGAAACACGGACACAGAAAGGAGCAGACAGGACGAGCGCTACCCGCTCGTCCTGTCTGCTCCTTTCTGTGTCCGTGTTTCACTTCCCCTACACAGTAAAATAATTTAGACCCTTAAAAGTGAAAAAGGGTGTTAATGTGTCTATAACTCGCACCCTTGGGGTGTCAGTTCTATAAATCACACCCTAAAAGTGTGAATTATAGACACATTTACACCCTTTTCACTTTTAAGGGTGTAAATTATTTTACAGTGTACCCGCTCGTCCTGTCTGCTCCTTTCTGTGTCCGTGTTTCACTTCGCGCTAGAAGCCAAGATCATGCTACCGTACCAACTCGCCCAACTGTCTATCCCTTTGCTAACCTAACTTAACCTATCCTAGACGACACGCAGAGGCAGTATAATCCGCCCCGCGGCGTGACATCAAAGCGTCGCCGGCGGCATTTCGGCCAGTCGCGTTCAACCACGGCAGCTCTAAAGGCGCTGTGCCTCCGGGATTTTCGATGCACGCCGTTTTTGGGACTCCGAAGCGACGGATCGTTACACTATAGGACTACGTCACTGTAATCAGCGCCTAAATGCCTAGGAACTCCGCCGACCTGGGTAGAGCGGTCACCGAGCGATAATGATTTGCTTTTACATGACAAACACTCAGACGTAAGCGCTATGGTTCGACGTAGATTCCACGTACGATATCTAGCACGTCACCTTTCTTCGACGTGCCTCGCGAGGAATTGCGGTTTAGCAACTAAAAAGGCGCGCGCCAGCGCGCGTTCACCTATGGACTATACGCCCTGGCAGACGCCACTTTGAACTCATGTTAAATGATAATGCCTCGGAACATTTATGAAAACCGCCAGAGGCTCTCCTTTTCGGAGTTGTAAAATTAGCGTAGAAAGAATCGGCCATTAGAAAGCACCATAACCCCACGTAAACGTCTCCGGTAACCCGGCATCCCGTATACGGTATCCCGTATCCAGTAAAACTCTCTCGTCTTAGCGTTGGCTTAAACAGTGGTACAGAGAAGGGAAACAGAGGGGCTGGATTTTTGTTAATCACGACCACGTAAAGCCAGCAGGCAATGAAGCCAAGAAAAGCATAGGGGTAATTTAGGTGTGGCTGAAACTCAAATGCAGAAAATAATGAGGAAAGAGGAAGTGGACGAAAAGATAACTTGTCGCCGGTGGGAGACAAACACACAATCTCCACATTATAATCTGGGTATAAGCGTCACGGTCTGTTGGCTTCATATGGTCGTTGCTAACAAAAATCGAGCCCCTCTGTTTCCCTTCTCGTTAATTCATAGCGAGGGTCTTGCATCTGGCAGCCTGGAAGCCATTGGGTATGGCATACGAAAGTTGATTAGACACGTCCCTGCTCTCCGAAGTTAACGTGTTACGTGCATAGAAATAAGTAACCCTTGAATGGCGCTCGCTAGAATCCTCCGGCATGCATCTAGAACACATAAATATAGCGGACGGATTGATGGCTGCCCCGTAGCACAACTGGTAGTGCAAAGCACGGGTAATGCGAAGGTTGTGGAGTCGCCTGCCCCCGGTGACAGGCTACGTTTTCGTCTACTTTCATTTTCCCTTTTCATTAATTATTTCCCACATTTCAATTTAGACACCGCTAATTACCTCTATGCATCCTTTGGCTTCATTGCCTGTTGGTTTTATATGATCTGTGAAACAGGTAGCACTGGGTACACCGGCATGCGCAGTAGCGCTGGAAGCGCCATCTTGTGAAACTGACGTCAACTGGAGAACACGAAACTATAATTGCAAGAACCATTTTCTGCACCAATATCTGCTGGCGCAGAGGCGGTGTCAAATAACAAACGTTAGCCGTAAGGCTGGATTTATTTTCACCGCAAGAACGGTTTCTGTCGAGGTCTTCCGTTGCACGCATGCAACGGAAATTACATCACCGCCTGACATAGCGGCACCTGGGCTGGCTAGGCCTGCCCACTTCAGCCGAAACGGGTAGCCATCTCTAACCCATTTACCCTCTTCAGGGGAAGTCATAGAGTTTCGCACTATATTACCTAGAGGGAAATCTGGCGCTGCTGCGCTGTGGTATGCATGGCAATGCCGGTATATTGTGGATTTGGATTGGCATCATTCTCGTAGAGACAGGACACCTTGAAGACGCGCTTGGCAAGTAGCTTCCGTCTGTCACAATGATTCATTTTCTACTAGAACAGCACGTTAAAAACTGTTTTAGCTTTATTATTACGCGAAAACATGTTTTGATTAACTATGAGAACTTGTTATTGTGTGTACGACTACATGTTACGTAAAAAGTATCAGCGGGCCGCTAAAGTTGGAGGACAGACGACAAGGTTCGCGCTCGCTTTGCAACAGTTGGTCGTCTGTTCTTGCTTTTCTTCGCTTGGTCATGCATCGTGGGTGAGTAAAGATGTAATATGCATGAATGGAAACATTTTATGAAGATTTTACTTTAAGAACGCGTTATTTGCGTAGCCATATCCACGTTTTAGACGAAGCCTCTTACAACACCAGCCAACACGAGCCTCGCAGACACATATACCGTCATTCCCATGACGGCACGGTGCCCCCTTAAGAAACTCCCATAGACGGTGGCGCCAGATTACCCTCTAGGTGTTATAGTGAGAAACTCTATGGGGGAGGTGAACGGTGTTGCAGAGTTTCGCTACGCTTTACCTCACCTCGGCAGCAAAGTTCGGGCGTTATCTCGGCGGTCTTATTGAGAATGGTTCATTACATCAAGGGATTAGGTCCCACAAGGGCAGCTCGCGATGCAACTGTAACGAAGCGGTGGCGCGCTATTCGTCACCGCTACGGCGAAACACGGCGAAACACGCCGCGAGGCGACAGATGGCGCCACAGTTCCACTGCAGAGATAGATCGGCATCTTTTGAGCCGTGTCGCCGCGTTCTACACGCGCTTGCCAGTGCTTCGGATAGGCTTTGTTTCGGGCAGCGTACGTCAGCATATAAAATCCGTTCGCTATTGCATGAATGCTTGAACGTGTCAATAAATCGGCTTCTTTAAAATATTTCATGACTCGTTAACGCATCCAACATGCGTGAGCTTCCAGTGGCTAAACTTGACTTTGTGCTGCAGTGACGTGTATGACAAGCGTATACACAGTGTGACACAGTAAGCGTATGACAAGCCTCCGTCAGGGGCAGCATTGACGGCAAATAATTAAACGGAGCGTTCTATATAACGGTACCGCTATTTTCACTCTTGCTATGGCACTCTCCTATCGAAAAACACTCCGTGCCACATGCATAGCTCCCACTTAAAATAATCCTATATCGCATATGGGAAAAACGGGTTCTCGGGTGTTGCAGTTGAAAAAAAAAAAAAAGCACCACAAGATGATGCAACCAGCGTTGCTCCGGCTTCACAAGTGCTTAAGAACTGCTTCTTGGTTTAGTTGATATTTGCTGATAGACATATATGACGTTAAAAGGACACACACAAAAGTTGCCTGTGCCGTCATCAATGCTTATACCTTTACTGCGTGTCCTTTTAGTGGCAATTGCATGTTTCTGCTTCACAAGTACACACGGCGCGGCGTTCGATCGCACCCGCAGGGACAAAGCGCGGTCATGCCTGACAAGGGAAAAAAAAGCAACAACAACACAGATAAAGATAGTTCTTTTAGACGTACACCACGCTATACACTCGGAGTGTCACAAAGCTTATTATATACGGCAGGGGGAATGCTTGCAGGAGTTAAGAGTCGTTTTTTTTTTCTTTCTTACTCTTCATTAAGGTGTTTCTTGCCGGAAGCGTATTAAAAAGATGTGCAGGAACCGTCGACGATGATCGTCAATGTAGGCGAATAGGTGAACGCATTCTTAACTTAGATTAACTGGAAAGCTGCTCCCTTTCTGAAGAGTATAACACCCTTGAAGACGTTTGCTCATTGCAGTGAGAATATGTGGGTATATAGCGTCCGTTGTTTGATCGCGCAGTCTCGTAGAGAACAGGGTCGTTAACCAGCGACTCTGTAGCGGTATATATGACGTACACTCTTAGAAAAATTTACACCCTTTGGGGCGTATCTGGTCCCACAACAATAATCGTCGTCTGTCTTGCCCGCGTTTCCTTTCTTTAACGCTGCGAGCCCGGTACTTCCCAGTCACGAACGGCATGCGCGTTGTCAGTGTGACGCAGCATTCTCGACAGGAAAGTAGCCAGAGCCGAGTGTTCAAGAAAGGAAACGCCAGCAAGGCAGATGACGATTATTGTTGTGGGACAAATACACACCCCAAAGGGTGCAACCGTTTTAAGAGTGTACAGGTGGCAAGTGTAAACTTGCCACCTGTACACGTGTACAAGTGTAAAGCGTCTTTTGGGGGCGACGAACGCGCTCCGCGACCCGGTTGCTCGGTATAACGCGACCTTTGCATCGGCGCCTTTGTATCTGCGGCGAAAATCCAAACACCAGCGAACACACTTTTAAGACAAATGTACACCCTTTGGGGTGTACATTTGCTGCACAACGATAATCGACATCTGCCTTGCTTGCCTTTCCTTTCTCGAAAACGCTGCACTCGCATACTTTTCTGCCGAGAATGTGCTGTCATGCTGATAACGCGCATGCCGTTCGTAACTTGGAAGTTCCGGGCTCGCCGCGTTAAAGAAAGGAAATGCGGGCGAGGCAGGTGATGATTATCGTTGTGAGGCAAATATACAACCCAAAGGGTGTCATTTTTGTTTAAGAGTGCATCAAACTAATTTACATCCTTATGGATGAAAAAGGCGTAAACTGGTCTATAACTCACGCCCTTTTGAATGAAGGGAGTAAATAGGTCTATAAATCACACCCTGATACCTTTCACACCCTTAATGGGAACGGCGTAAGTCGGTCTAAACACACCCTTTTATAGTCTTATGGGTGAAGAAGGGCGTAAATTGGTCTATAGCTCACACTATAGTCTATAGTTTACGAGTGAAAGAGAGCGTAAATCTGTTTATAACTTCCACCCTTTTCTGGTGTAATGGCGTGAGTTATCAACCGATTTACACCCCTGTGCATTCTTAAGGGTGTAAATTAGCTTACAGTGCACCACGAAAGCGGGCGAAAGGGGCTGAAGAAAGCCGACAGTACAGGCTGAACTCCGCAACGTTGACAGGGCAAGCGCGGGGCAGAGCACGCGTGCGAATAACAGTTTACAACCGAGGAAAATTTTAGTTGGCAAAGCGTGCACGAGGAAGTTGTTGCGGCGCGACGGCAGCTCTATTTCGAGATCGAAGGCTGCGCAGTCGCTGCAGCCACAGTCCCGCATCCGCACTCCACGTTGCAGGGAGCGGATGCAATCGCAGCACGCAGGCGAAGCGCATAACAAAGCTTTTAAATTTCCATGTCCCATTTGAATACAGCTCGTGCTATCAATAATCCCACAAAAAAAGCAACGTATGGAACAATTGTTCGGCGTATTCGGGCCACTTATTCGTTATCGCTTGAAGTGGGCGGGCACCCGGGCACGAACGAAACACGACCAAGAAAAAATAGAGAGAGAGAGAAGAGCAAAATATTCAGACTCAATAGGCCCTTTTTACGATCGTAAAGCTAGCTCTCCTGCGAGGAAGTTTGCCAGGTTAATGGCGACACAGTCATTTATGCAATCCGCACATAAAAGCCCAGTCTGCTCGTCCTACGACAAGAAAAAAAAATGCAGGCGAGGCTCATGTGATGAAACCAGGGACAAGAGACGAGCGCCAGCACACGAAGCAAGCACTTCGATTTCATTTGAGTCGTGACCATCTCATATCTTACAAGTCAGGCAAATAGGCAATATATGGAACCGCACTTTCATATTTGTAAGAGGAACCCACCGAGTTTGATTTCTTTAGTGAAATCGACTATTTCGAACAGCACCCATGCTCTCGACTGCCCGATTATGTTTACACCAAGTGAGCTTGGAAACCCATCGGCAGTCCGTTCCGGTAGTTCGCACGCTTCCGAAAAAAAAAAAAAACAGCACTCGTGTCCTCACTATGTGAAACAATCACCTCGCAATGCGCTCAGTACCACCTAGAAACCATTGGAGAAAAAAAAAACTGGACACACTAAACAGGAACGACCCACCTGCGCTTGGTCGTTCCTGCATGCAGTGTGTCCTTGCGTTTTTGCAGTTTGTTAAGCGCTCCGCCGCCGGTGTCTGTGGCTCGAAACTCGAGGTCCTTTGCTAGAAATTTACGAATTCGTCGCGGTGCCCCCGCGAGAACTCGAACTCCGGGGATACATATTGTGAATCGACGACTTTACCTTGCCGCCACTGCGCCGATCGGCTGCAGCAAAGAATCCACTGCGCTGCCCAATACTGTGACCGGCTTCTGAGCGCTCGTTAAAGAAATGATTGGCCTGACGCCACACTCTGCAGCTTATCAATCCGCGCCGAGGCCAGCAATATAAACAGAGCCGATCGCAAAAAAAAAAAAGCGCCGGGAAGGAATTGAAATGGGAAGAAAGGGTCCTGTCTCTTCCGTTTACCCGCAGTCATATGCGGTATAACTCTGTTACTCTATTATCTACTTATTATCCACCACAGCGCAGCGCCACCTGTACACGAGCGAATAACAATATACGACCAAAGCCTCTGGTTCAGTTAAGTGAACTATTTCCTTCGGTCCCTTGAAGTTCACTCAAGTGTGAGTTCACTGCTATTATGGTGGAAGCCTTGTACACCAGACAGACCCGTCTTCGTCGTCTGCACCAAGCAGAATGTCTCTCTCGGACAATGTATCGCTACTTAGCCAAGAAATCCTGGGCCTGACTTGAGGCAGCGTTGGTCACTGAAGTTTTCTCATTCTTCTCGAAGGAGACTGCTCGCGCAGCTAATATGAACTCCAACACATACACCACACGGAACCGCGAAAGAAAAAGGAAGGGTCACTGCGCATATACATTACGCCAGCTGTTGCGTTACGGGCGAAACTGACACACTTCTTTTTTATTCTTCAGTGCTCTGTCGGTGTTGTTGTCGTCGTTGTTGTTATTATTATTACGCGCATTACACGATTAACCAACACCTAACAGTCTAATTTGTCGCTGTTCATGGCCGGGAAACCTATGTTCCAGCCACTTCTGAACAGTCGAAATTTCCCCATGTACTTAACGTTTAGTAAATGTTTGCTTGTGCGCGCGTGACATCATGCTTCTTAATTCAGTTAGTAAGCGAATGTTTACAAGCTTGTACGGCCGATAAAGCTACTATCCTTACTTCGTATAGCTGCCTATACTTTCCGCGTATGAATTCTGTGCTATACTTTCCGCGTATGAAAGTCTGTACGTCAGATCGTACGTCAGACCTCGTTTTTTTTTTATTACGCGACATATCCCTTGACACGGCTCATGCTTGACTCCTGAAAGTCGTCATGACGTAAGCAGACGGACTCTCTAAGTTCCGAGGATCGCGAGAAATAATATTTCGCAGCAATGACAGATTTTTTTTTTTTTAAGGTTTCGGGAGATGCCGAACACTATAGGGCTCCCGACGCCGACGCCAACTTAGGATGCACTGCTGCGCGTCCAATCAGATGCATGGATGCATGATGACGTCGTTCCACTCCGAGCGGACCTTCCATATACATCAGTCCCAGCTGCGGGAGATATAGTGTAAGGTTAAATTATTTACTTTGTGCGTCATTCTTCGCGACGTCGGAACACGGACGCGAGTTAATATAATTTATACGAAGCCAACCTTCTGTCTCCTTTCGGAAATCCAGCAGCAAGATCACGCTGTCTAAAACCGCCTCCAAGGTTTCCTCGGCAAACCAGTACCGGGAATAGGCTGGATTCCCGAATCGAATGTTAGACAAAAACGATTTTCAAACACTCAATCGAATACTGAATAATTCATCACTTCTACAGAAAGCGAGATATAAAGGTGCACTATTATTTTACACCCTTAAAATTGAACAATGGTGTAAATTTGTCTATAACTCCCATCCTTACACCTTTTTTTGGCTGGGCATTATAGACCAATTTACACGCTTATTCACTTTTAAGGGTGTAAATTAACGGTTTGGCGCGATATGCATTACGTAAAGAAGATGCCTATTTACATTTTTTTCCCATAAATGTAAATGGAAGCAACTGAAAGGTGGTCGTACATGTGGCGCACCATGAGAATGACAGTGTCTGCTCCGTGACCATATTAAAACTCCCCCATTTTCGAGTGCGTTCCCTGGCTCTTTTCGCGAAAGTTACCGGGCAGTCTATGATACTGGAGGCTCACGCCCAAAGAAAAAAAAAAGATACACAGTTTTCCAACTTAACATGCGTCATAACTTAAAGGGACCCTGAAACGATTTTGGCGATTTTCTACAAACGTACTGAGTCGTTAGAGTAGGTTCTTCTGATCATTAATTGATGCATCTAAGTGCTCTGCGTAAAGCGTGTAATTTATTATAAGGTTTTAAATATACACATCACTGCCGATCGCAGCGCACTGCTCGGCGGAATTTTAAGCCGCCCCTACCCATATGATGCAAATAACCCATATTACGTCACATGGGCGAGCTATCTCATTGGCTGACCAGGGCGCGTGGTGGATAATTTTTCCAACTTTATGGGGAACAAATGGTGCTCGTAATAGTTGGAATGTTAGTTACTTTGTTTTTGTAAAAAGAAAATAACTTAAAGAGAATACACAAGAATAGTTTTTTAGTACACTTCAGCACTTCCGGCACACAGCAAGTGTCGTCTGCTTGTGTTACAACGTACTCCATTTTGACGAGAGCTCCGCGGTCAGAGTCGGTCTCAGTCTTTTCGCGAGCACTATGATTCGACTTTGTTGCCTTGTGGACTGCAAACCTAGCGACCTGCAAACCGCGAGTCCAGTATTAGGGCAAACGCAAGCGCAAGGGGACAGGGTCTGGCCCCTTGACTGTGCCGGGATGAGCCACGAGATGAGCAGAAGGGCAAATGTGAACGGTCTGCACGGTGCAGCCACCTGGTGGCACAGAGCTCAACCATACACAGTAGCAGCAACGAAGTGTATTCTTTGTTGCTGGTGTGTATTTTTCGCAGGAGTGTAATCATCAACACGTTGATTTATAAATGTTTAAAATGCTTTACACTTGGTTAGAGCAATATTAGCGCTTTGTTTGACTGGTTAAGCGCTGCGCCAGCAAGTGTCTGGACCGTGCAGACCGATCAGGCTGCTCACGTACGTCTACGCTAAAGTTCCTTCATCAGCTTGAGTTTATGCCTCCAGTCATTTGCCGAAATGACCAGCTTGCCTGTTTTTAGCGGAGTACTGGACACGTTCGGCGCTACGACAGAATGCTCGCAACGCACGCAGCTTCGATAGCTCTCGGTCGACGGCCAAGCGGCTAGCGGAGAGGTCTCGCGCGGGAGGGGGCGTGCTCCTAAAGAACCGGAAGTGAGCGATGTGACGTCGCATCGTGACGCTGAACCAGTGAAGGCGGAGCTTAGCGCCGCTCGCTCGGCGAGCGAGTTGAGGAGGAAAAGCATAGCTAGGGAGGAGGGTAACTTCTAATCGCTTGCAGCTCCATTAATACGTAACGCTTCACTTAAATTGTGGTGCGAATGTTCTACTTAAGCTGTACCCTACACGCCTACAAAATTTGTCCGAACCGTTTCAGGGGCCCTTTAAGACCACGCTATATTCCATAACAAGAAGTTGGTATCGGCCGCGACAGCGTACTGTGGCGCCATCTATCGTAAGCGCCTGAGTGACTCGTAAATTTGGATTACGTGCGGAGCTTGTGCTTCACTCTAAAAAAAAAGTTTACGCCCTTTCAGGTTGTATATCTGCCACACAACGATAATCGTCATCTGCCTTGCTTGCGTTTCCTTTCTTGAAAAGGCCGCGCCCGCTGCTTTAATTAATATATGGGGCTTTACGTGCCAAAACCACTTTCTGATTATGAGGCACGCCGTAGTGGGGGACTCCGGAAATGTTGACCACCTGGGGTTCTTTAACGTGCACCTAAATCTAAGTACACGGGTGTTTTCGCATTTCGCCCCCATCGAAATGCGGCCGCCGTGGCCGGGATTCGATCCCGCGACCTCGTGCTCAGCAGCCTAACACCATCGTCCACTGAGCAACCATGACGGGTCCCGCTACTTTCCTGTCGGGAATGCTCTGTCGGATGCGCGTACCGCGCCGAATGATCCGACAGACTCCTCCAGCAGTGGCGACGTCGTGCCCAGGCCAGTGCTCGCCTGCAGGTGGTCCACTTCCGACGGAAGCCCTCGCGCCTCAGGTGTCGCCGTGTGAACGGCTGCGCTCGAAACCATCGCCCGCGGCAGTTTCGCCTTCGCTTCACTCAGACACTTGCCGAGAACCCGCCGTGGTTGCTCAGTGGCTATGGTGTTAGGCTGCTGAGCACGAGGTCGCGGGATCGAATCCCGGCCACGGCGGCCGCATTTCGATGGGGGCGAAATGCGAAAACACCCGTGTACTTAGATTTAGGTGCACGTTAAAGGCAAGAAGCAGGCTGGAGATAAGGCCGTGGGGGAATATGGCATAGGCACTAGGAATATCAGGGGAGAGTTATTAGTAGAGTTTGCGGAACAGAATAATATGAGGGTAATGAATACCTTCTTCCGCAAGCGGGATAGCCGAAAGTGGACGTGGAGGAGCCCGAACGGCGAGACTAGAAATGAAATAGACTTCATACTCTGCGCTAACCCTGGCATCATACAAGATGTGGACGTGCTCGGCAAGGTGCGCTGCAGTGACCACAGGATGGTAAGAGCTCGAATTAGCCTAGACCTAAGAAGGGAACGGAAGAAACTGGTACATAAGAAGCCGATCAATGAGTTAGCGGTAAGAGGGCAAATAGAGGAATTCCAGATCAAGCTACAGAACAGGTATTCGGCTTTAACTCAAGAAGAGGACCGTAGTGTTGAAGCAATGAACGACAATCTTGTGGGCATCATTAAGGAGTGTGCAATGGAAGTCGGTGGTAACTCCGTTAGGCAGGATACCAGTAAACTATCGCAGGAGACGAAAGATCTGATCAAGAAACGCCAATGTATGAAAGCCTCTAACCCTACAGCTAGAATAGAACTGGCAGAACTTTCGAAGTTATTCAACAAGCGTAAGACAGCTGACATAAGGAAGTATAATATGGATAGAATTGAACATGCTCTCAGGAACGGAGGAAGCCTAAAAACAGTGAAGAAGAAACTAGGAATTGGCAAGAATCAGATGTATGCGTTAAGAGACAAAGCCGGCAATGTCATTACTAATATGGATGAGATAGTACAAGTGGCTGAGGAGTTCTATAGAGATTTATACAGTACCAGTGGCACCCACGACGATAATGGAAGAGAAAATAGTCTAGACGAATTCGAAATCCCACAGGTAACGCCGGAAGAAGTAAAGAAAGCCTTGGGATATATGCAAAGGGGGAAGGCAGCTGGGGAGGATCAGGTAACAGCAGATTTGTTGAAGGATGGTGGGCAGATTGTTCTACAGAAACTGGCCACCCTGTACACGCAATGCCTCATAACGTCGAGTGTACCGGAATCTTGGAAAAACGCTAACATAATCCTAATCCATAAGAAAGGGGACGCCAAAGACTTGAAAAATTATAGACCGATAAGCTTGCTGTCTGTTGCGTACAAAGTATTTATTGAGGTAATCGCAAATACAATCAGGAACACCTTAGACTTCTGTCAACCAAAGGACCAGGCAGGATTCCGTAAAGGCTACTCAACAATAGACCATATTCACACTATCAATCAGGTTATAGAGAAATGTGCGGAATATAACCAACCCTTATATATAGCTTTCAT
This sequence comes from Dermacentor albipictus, assembly GCF_038994185.2. Lineage (NCBI taxonomy): Eukaryota > Metazoa > Arthropoda > Arachnida > Ixodida > Ixodidae > Dermacentor > Dermacentor albipictus. Next base: position 21,030,468 of record NC_091826.1, read on the forward strand.
TGATTACGAGAAAGCATTTGATTCTGTCGAAACCTCAGCAGTCATGCAGGCATTACGCAATCAGGGTGTAGACGAGCCGTATGTAAAAATACTGAAAGATATCTATAGCGGCTCCACAGCCACTGTAGTCCTCCATAAAGAAAGCAACAAAATCCCAATAAAGAAAGGCGTCAGGCAGGGAGATACGATCTCTCCAATGCTATTCACAGCGTGTTTACAGGAGGTATTCAGAGACCTGGATTGGGAAGAAATGGGGATAAAAGTTAATGGAGAATACCTTAGTAACTTGCGATTCGCTGATGATATTGCCTTGCTTAGTAACTCAGGGGACCAACTGCAATGCATGCTCACTGACCTCGAGAGACAAAGCAGAAGAGTGGGTCTAAAAATTAATCTGCAGAAAACTAAAGTAATGTTTAACAGTCTCGGAAGAGAACAGCAATTTACAATAGGCAGCGAGGCACTGGAAGTCGTAAGGGAATACATCTACTTAGGGCAGGTAGTGACTGCGGATCCGGATCATGAAACGGAAATAACCAGAAGAATAAGAATCGGCTGGGGTGCGTTTGGCAGGCATTCTCAGATCATGAACAGCAGGTTGCCATTATCCCTCAAGAGAAAAGTGTATAATAGCTGTGTCTTACCAGTACTCACCTACGGGGCAGAAACCTGGAGGCTTACGAAAAGGGTTCTACTCAAATTGAGGACGACGCAACGAGCTATGGAAAGAAGAATGATAGGTGTAACGTTAAGGGATAAGAAAAGAGCAGATTGGGTGAGGGAACAAACGCGAGTTAATGACATCTTAGTTGAAATCAAGAAAAAGAAATGGGCATGGGCAGGACATGTAATGAGGAGGGAAGATAACCGATGGTCATTAAGGGTTACGGACTGGATTCCAAGGGAAGGGAAGCGTAGCAGGGGGCGACAGAAAGTTAGGCGGGCGGATGAGATTAAGAAGTTTGCAGGGACGGCATGGCCACAATTAGTACATGACCGGGGTTGTTGGAGAAATATGGGAGAGGCCTTTGCCCTGCAGTGGGCGTAACCAGGCTGATGATGATGATGATGATAAAGAACCCCAGGTGGACACTTCCCGAGAATTCCAGTCGTCGTTCTGGAGGAGCTCTCTACGTATATCGCTGATTCGAACGTGCCAGAGGGCAACGTTTTTAATGCCACGCGCTGCATTACGGCGGAAACAAACTGCCAAGCGTAGCAAGCAGTCGGAAATATTTAGGTTGAGCAGGTTAAATCAACACCACCTAGATAGCACAAGGCCTGTTTACTCCGATCCATGACGTCACGCTACCTGGCCCCAAATTTCCATTTAGAAGGCTGGCGTGATGAAAGCGGTGACGTCAAAATCACTGTTGCCTACTCGGGAGCATCCCCATTAGATTCTATGGCAGTCGGGCCAGGTAGCATGACGTCATGGATCGGAGTGAAAAGGCCTTGTGCTATCTAGGTGGTGTTGGTTAAATAGGTTTTTGAATAGGCTGAATAGGTTTTTAGGTTTAGTACTATAGTAAAAGCGGCGCAATATAAATGTATTCCAAGCTGTCGAAAACTTTCCGCGCATGAATAAAATCAGGATCGGTGTGTTTTGCGCCTCGTTCCTTATTTGGCAAGCACGTCGAAGCAGCATCTTGTCATATTTCTTGCTCAGAAGAGTTACCTGAGCGGTTGTTATCCGAGTGTTTATTTTTCTGCCTAATCGCTCACGGGTGTGCTCACAGGTGGCTTGGAACGTAGACGTTCTGTAATGAAGGAATTACGGTCACTGACCAAGTCTGATGAATAATCTGACGTTTCGGAACCGCGTACGGGTTCCTTATTCACTCTTGTCCATATGTACTCCGGTAGGTATAGGTTCGACGAAAGTTCGTCTGGTCAGGCATGGAAATGAAGGAATTACGGTTGAACAAGGAACCCGTACGCGGTTCCGAAACGTCAGATTATTCATCAGACTTGGTCAGTGACCGTAATTCCTTCATTTCCATGCCTGACCAGACGAACTTTCGTCGAACCCTTAATTATGTAGACGTTCTGTGTTTTGTAATAACTTGTAGCAAAGACGTGTTATCGCTAGTCACTCGCTTTTTTCAGCGCACCGTCCCGAAACGTTCAGTTTCGAACATTCGTTTGCTCTTGTAGCCATCATCATTCATGGTTCGGCGCACTGATTCAAGTATATACGTGCCCATTCATTTATTCTTGACACGTGAGTGATAGAGTGGGCGTAAGTTTTCATGTGAGTTGGGGCAGACGCGTGTACGTAATGTGCGAGAAACTTACTATGCCAGGAAGCGGTGCTACTGTCTTTGTCAATGTGTAAGAACCGTACTCGCTTTTGCTGGTGGTCCGGGGTTTGAGGTCCTTTCTTTGGATTTTAGCGACACAACGCCGGCGGATGAGTGACTTCTTTTTTTTTTTATCCCCGGGAAAAGCCGTGCATCGCAAATGGCCGGCAACACAGGCGGTCCTTACGTAGCAACAGTGTGTGAGCTCGGTCACGAAGATTCGTTCCGTTCCTTGGTATGCCAGTCACTATTTTTGCAGCCACTTACAGCCAAAAATAACGCACAGCGTGAAGGACAAGGACAGCGATAGACGACATACACAGCGCTGACTTCCAACAATATTTTATTGCGTTGCCACATCGAGTGTATATATACAGGAAGAGGCATGCGCATAAAATGTCGTCTATCGCTGTCCTTGTCCTTCGCGCTGTACGTTATTTTTGATCATGAATTACCAACTAGCTCAAGCAACCACCCTGGTTCACTTACAGCCCACGTCCCACCTCTACGACATCGAAATTTTGCAGCACGAGTAGAGCACGGTGCTTTAGCGAAAACCCAGTACCATTTCCGACAGCTGATCGCACAGAAACAGGGCCGAAGCGGTAATAGTTTCGCATTCGTGCAATTTTCGCCGAGGCAACCTGGGGTGCGCCGCCGAAAGCGCCACCTCGTTCCTCCGGAGCAAACTGCTCCGCGAAAAGGGTCAATAATGAAGCGCTTGCGCCCTCCGAAATCGTTCGTTATATACGTCACTTCGTTGTAAAGGTCGCGCACTGCGCGGCTCACTACAGAACCGGGACATAATTAGTACTTCGTTTTACAGGTCATTTCGTTTACAGGCGTTCGTTGCAGAGGTTCTCGACCGTATACGGTAACTCCAGTGACGGTCGAGTTGGTAGCGAAGTCCCGTAACGCTTTGTCCAGCCACAACGGGTTAGAAATGGTTTTATGTTAGCTGCGTGTCGTCGTGGAAGAAAAAAAAAAAGAAACCGGCATGTTGACGAACACGTCCCTGGCGACGCCTTGCACCAACAACTAAATACATTACGGCTGGTAAATGGAACAAATAGCTCCGTGTCCTCTCTGGTTAAAAGCACCGCGTCACCACCAGGTGGCGCCAGCGACCCAACCCTCCTGCTCGTGTTTACATATCCGCGGTAACCCGACGTTCCGTAATAAAAGGCGCAACGCCCTTTACACGAACAAGCTAAAGAGCTATATTTCACATTATTTTTGCCGCGCGCTCCAGCATGCAACGCCACGAGTGTTCTGCAGTTGTTGCGTCTTTTTTCCCGCTTCTGCAGAACGCGCATTACGCCATCCATTTACGACCTTTGAGTGCGGCGCTCGTTTTCCACGAAACTTCTTCTGCCGGAGTTGGTGCCCGCTGCGTCAGCTCGTTTCTTTCTTGGGTTTAAGATTCATTCGTTTCCTTCTTTTTGTTTGTTTGTTTTCCGTCTTCCCGCACATGCTTCGCCGCGCAACCGCCCGACCATAGTGTCTTGTGGAGATACTTGTTTTGTCTCACGCGCGTAGGCCCCCAAATGTGCGCCCTTTCATTTTCTTTTTTTTTTCCTTCCGCGACCCCGACGCCCTTGTTTATTTCGCATCTCTCGCACGCAGGCTATATATAGTACATGGCAAGCGCTGAGTGATAACATGTTGCTGTCCAAGAAGCACCGTCGATGCAGTTTAGCAGAGAGACAGATATGTCATAAGGGAAAAGTGCATGTGGAGGTTAACCAGGCTGAGTCAGGCAGCCTGTATACCCTCTGCAACGGGGAAGGAGGAAAAAAAAAGGACTAAAAAATTTGAAGTTCGCGCTTTGCGTGAACGCACACGCGATGAAGCGTTCAACGTTCGGTTAGTTCGCCACAAGCGGTCATATACAGGCTGATGCACCTCAAGAAGCGCAGGAGCGCTTTTGTGGCTTTGCACGCGGCAGACACACCACGTAGGTCACGGTACACAGAGAAATTTAGACAGCCCTTATCCCTTTCAGCCGCGGATTATGATGGACTGTTAACGAATATCTGTTAACAGTGCGTGCAGACTCAACCAAAAGTTGAGGTTGGTATAGGATGACAGGTTGCGTATCTTTTAAGAGATCTTTCATAATGATGTGTATACGTGTATACAGATATCAGCTTATTGTAGAGTCAGATATGTTGCGCTTCTTTCAAACCAAGACGTAAACCTCCGCGGTTCAAAGCACACGGACAAGTAAAAATTACTGCGGAAACTCCCTATTCGGATTCGTCAGATGGTGCGTAACCATTCTTTCCAGTCGCTGGTATATAAGGCACCTCCATAGGACCTCACGTACACGTGGAGCGCATCCCGTCACGCGTGACGGAGAGACGAACGGACTGGTTTCCGAGAGTAGTCCTCGAATGCTACGCATTAAAATAACCACTCCCTGTATGCATTACGAGAAAGCAAAAAAAAGGGCAAAAAAAGGAAAAAAAATACCCTATTCCCTGGCCATCAGTGACGGAATGCGGCAGGTCGAAAGTCCCGTCAAACGTGGTACAGTGCCTTCTGCAAAGCGGTCGCGTGTAGCAGTACTCAGCACATCCAAAGTGAAATGGCGCAACACGTACACGCACAGTGCATGCGCAGAGAGTTGCATTTATCCCAGCTTGTTTGTCCTGGGGTTTCTAAAAGCGTTAACTTTTCATGTCGTCGGGAACTCCCGCAGCGCCGGCCTTGTCAGAGCGCCAGCAAGGTGCTTCCGTCATTGGGGCCGAGTTCGGTCACGTGACGTAAAGGGAGGTCCCTCGCAACACCGCAAGGTGGCGTAGCGTTGCCCTCCATGCTAAGGCCCCTCAAATACCGTGAAGTAGCGGCACGCTCTGAGGAATGCCGCCGCCTCCTCGCGCGCTCTGGCCGAGGCCGACGCCACGTCGCTATTGGCCTAATAGCATCACGTGGGGCCTCGCGCCGTGTATAAGCGCCATTTTTGCTCGAGAAGCGTCTACGGAGTGGAGAGGAGATTCTTGATGATGGGAAGGAAAGGTTGGGGAATGCCGAAGCGCAGTAACTGTCTCTCAGCAGAGGACACCTCAACCGCGCTGCACAGGGGGTAGGGAATGAAAGTAGGGGGAGAGAAAGAGCACCAGAAACAGCAGCACGCCGCGGAAATGGGATGGAGAGGAACGCATGTTGGCGCCGTTGCTACGCTCGAGCAGTGTAGGCGGCGCCACGGTCGAGGAGGGAGCGTGAAAGAGAGGAGAAACGAGGAAGAGGGAAGGCGGAGGAGGAGAGGCTACTTTACGAAGTTTAAGAGGCTTTACTCCACGCATCACTATATAGGCATCACGGGCGGCTGAAACCACCGGCTGCGCCCACCGTACCGTGGAAGTTTTGCCGCGGCGCGATCAGGCCTCCACTTTCCCTATTTTTTATTTATTATTTTGCTGCTACACCTGGAACGAACGAAATTCTGGAGAAGCATGTTATTTAAAGCTTTATCTGTACTTTTACGTCGAAACATTAGAGCTTACATACAATTGTAAAAACGACTCTTGCTTAGCAGATAGTTCTTGTGGCAACACACAAACAAAAAAAACCTTTATGTTACAACAGGTGAAGAGCAAGCAAAATAATCTTCATCGGCGCGTGTTCCCACTTGGCCACGAAAATAATGAAAAGCGTTGTGGAAGCCGCGACGAAGCACTTCTCTGAAATATATTTAAGGACCTACGAAGAAGATTGCGAATGCTGTTAATGTGGAGGCCACCTATGTGCATTGAAGTAGACACAGATCCAAAGGCATCGACAATGCGGTACAATAAATAATAAAAAAGCGAAAAAAATCGAGCAATTGCAGAAAGCGCTAACAGTCAAATCGTATCGAACGCGGTTTTAACGCGATTAGAATCCTTTCCAAACAATCAACCTGCCTTGCGGTATGTGCGACGCCCGTACCTAACCTCTTTCCCGCCAACTTGGGTCCCTGGGTACGTGAACACTGGGCGCGGCACGTGCCAAGCCAGTGACTAGACTTTACGTGAAAGAGGTTAGATAAACACACGTCACATTGATCCTTTAAAATTTTATCCGGTGCAGGGCGCAATCGCATCGAGGCGTCACACGGGTTCCCGAAACACAGCTGCGCGAGCGCTCACACGCACCGGCGCGCCGCGGATCTCGGAAACCGCGCGCGGAATTTCCGGCGGCGTCGCCAGATGGCGCAGCGTGTCCAGTTGGAAGCGCGAGAGGAGCCCGACCACTCCACGTATAAGTCGTCAAACGGTTTTTAATAGTCACTGTACTTGTGGAAAGCAAGTCCGCCTCTGTCTCGTTACCTTCAACACCACAATCACGATCATCGTCATAACATATAAACATACGATCACCAATTTAAAGCCCCTCGGAAAGGAATATTTGCGAACGCGTTAACGTCGCCAGTCGTATTGGCGACGGCACATATTGCCATTTACGAATTGTAGTCAGCGAGTTCGTAAGGTGTATCCATTTGGAAAGAATTTTCAGTATGGCACCTGTTACCTTTGTGTTTGAATTCATAAAAGGGCGGCTTCTTAAAAAAAAAGGAAGAGCAACAATAGCGCGTTTTTACTTCAAGTTTCACGGCGCGCATTTCGAAACCCGTGTGATCGATCCTTAGAATTCCTTCCTAGTATATATGTCTTGGAAGCTTACCGGCTGCAATTCACGAATAGAAATAAGTGGCGCAGAGTGATTATTTAAAATTTTAACTAGCAAATTTGTTGATTAGTCAGTTAAGCATTTCCATTTCTTATGCGAGTGTTTATCACCGCTTCGAGTAATGAAGCTCAAGGAGAGCAATTACGCTGTCACCAACGGTTCGAAGAAAATTCTCTTTGGTTTAAAATACACGACCGACAACACCACCCCGCGTCCTGCACTCAATATCCCAGAACGGACAAAAATGGAACCATAGCTAAAATGGTAACGGTATAAGCTTGTCGCGAAGCTTGCGAGGCAGGATGCTAATGAGAAGTTTGTCGCAATACATGCGAGCTCGTCTAAGTTAAAAGGAATCTTTGTCACAAGCATTCGCGTATTTGACGTAACACAGATTGAAGAAAGTGTTAGGATACATGTCAGCTATATACATCACCTTCGGGCGCCCTAACGAAGCATGTATAGTTGATGATGCTTGAAATATCTGCGTTGTTACTAGGCTGAAATTGGGAGACGGCGACAAATAATACATTCCGGTTACATTACAGCCACTTCATTTTCTAACTACAACGCTAAAATCCGTTGATCGGCTGCGCAGTCAGGGTGTATGCTTCGTTTATACCGCGTTGTTTGCGCCCCGAAACGAGACTGTGATGCAAAAGTAACACTTCTTTTAACCCCGCGAAACCCAACGTACAATTTCTGCTACGCTCGGTTTTGACACCTTTAGACACGCTGGGGCGACGTTTGAGTTGTGGATAGTTCAGAAGCTAAATTATTTAAATGATCACTACACCAATAGTTTCTCAAATAACGCTTCACTGGTTTCTTGTACAAGCGTACTTCCCATGACCGGAAATGAAAGTAAACAAGTCGCTCCAATTTTACTGATGCGGAACCCGTGATCCGGAATTTTCCGTCATTTAGAATGCGAGTCCTCCGAGATTTTCGTCTTGTGGGGTTAATAACGGCTGCTTCACGCGTTTCTCCACTCGTGCATATAGAAGCGGCGAAGCATCTGCGACGTGAAGTTCCCGGAATCATATGGGTCGCATTTGCGCATGCATGAAAAAAAGAAATGAAGAAAAAGAAGATCAACCTCTGCATTGGCGTCGATGACGTCCGTGGATCGCCTTAACACTTAATCCTCCATACCGCTTTCTCTCCGCCCACACATCTATAACTTACGTGCGCCGCGTCGCAAACACGTCGTCCCCGCATGTCACATCGCGGCATTTGTGGTTCCGTCAGCCCACATTCGTTGAGTCACGTCTCCTGATATTTTGGGCGAGGGAGAGAGAGAAGGTGTGCTGGCGAGAACGTTCTTCGGAATTACGCGCGCGAAAGCGCTCTGTTATCGAGCGCGCGGTGGGTTCAGGCGCCCCGAGTTAAGGTCATTGCGTAGGAGTTCCAGAAGCGCACGGTATTATCGCACACGAGTTGGGACAGATGGCGCCAGTTATCCACTAGTAAGTCGACGTCGTTCCTGTCGATAGACCAGGTAGGATTAAAGACTCCACAAATGGCGGAGTGGATGAAATTTAGATTTTATATATATATATATATATATATATATATATATATATATATATACTCCGATATGAAGGGGTATCAATCTATCTATCTATCTGTCTGTCTGTCTGTCTGTCTGTGTCTGTATGTCTGTCGTATATATGTATCAATCTATCTATCTATCTGTCTGTCTGTCTGTCTGTCTGTGTCTGTATGTCTGTCGTATATATATATATATATATATATATATATATATATATATATATATATATATATACGACAGACATACAGACACAGACAGACAGACAGACAGACAGATAGATAGATAGATTGATACCCCTTCATATCGGAGAGTTCACAGCTAGGTTGCAAACATTTACTGGTACGTCTGGATGGCAGCAAAATATCCACCGGTATCAGCAGCCGGAGCGTTCGCAAAACTCGCGTAACGCGAGTGTGCCTTCTCTTTAATAAGAATTTGTCCTCTCCTCAATAGTGGGCCGCGGTGTACACGTATTAGCGTTGCCGTAAACAGTGGGTGGTTGGTAAACAACAGCGCTAGCTGGTGACGTATCGTTGGGAGGAAACGTCCAAACGTACAACGCCGGACTGTTCCAGCAATATTGGACAATGCCCCCACTTATCTCCGATGCAGAGGCCTCAAGAGTGACATATACAAGTCCAGGAGTCACGTGACACCACGGCAACGACTGTAACCGTGCACAGCTGCTCGCGGCGCGATCCGAAGTACCACTGGACCGTTTGCCGACGGACGCCTAACTGTCGACCCGTTGGTTATAGTTGGGTAAACAGGAAGTTTTACCCTGTCCGTACAAGGGTGTTACCGTCTACGTAATACTGGTTCACCGGACTGGGTAGTCCGTTAGGTCCCACGTCAGTATCAAGCTCAGAGACCTCTTTATACCACTCTACAATGTTTCTTTCTTTAAATATATGTAAGAGATACATAACACTGCTACTTCTACTACCACGACCGCAGACGTAGGCGTGATCAGCCACGTTGTTGACACATTCTTGTGGCGTAGCGTTTAACCAGGAACGGAATAATGCAACGATTCCATTCCAATTCTATTCCTCTTCGATGTTTGATCGTCAGTGGTCCGAGCGTCACCTTCCTTGCCTACGCACGTTTACCAGCGAGATCAGCCGGTCGCGAGTGGTGGATGATGAAACGAGGAAGAGAAGGGAGCGAAAATGAACGCTGCGTTACACCGCGGCCCAGAGAGAACGCATTACCATTAATCATTGCAGTGACCAACCGTATTCCTCGTATAGTGAGGGTTGCGCACAAAACACACAGACTATAGACGGAAGGAATGGATTACACGAGGGCAAACTCCCAACCGCCTTTTTTTCTTTTTCACTGAAAGGCAAGGTAACTTATGCATAACAGAGCTTACAAATCGAGTTTTTTTTTGTTTTTGCATAACGCACAGCGAAAATCTATACAGACTCAGTTAGTCATCAGTTCTGCAACCGTACACTATACTTGGCTGCTGCAGTGCAAAGCGTCGGTAGCGATGTAATCGCCAGCATGCAGTTCAATTTTTTTTTCCTTCGAAGGAAACACCCACATGTAACACGAGAACGTTTCCAACGCGTTTTCAGTCGGACAAATCGCAACAATATGTCGCCACCAGCGCTCTCCGCCGCTGTTTACAACTGCGGTGTACCGCGAGAGTGTAACGCGTACGCGGGCAAATTGGAGGTCCTTATACATTTTTACTTCGACGTCAACGCTTACGCTGCATGGAATTTTTAAATTTTTTTCAAAGGCACTGTAGTTGGACGAAGCGTCACAAGATACCGCTGCTGTCATCCACGCGGCCCCGGCAATCCGCAAATCGTAGTAACTTTAGGGCAGCAGCTGCGCCGGTGCCGCCTTCTTTTCACCCGTATCCATTCAACAACGCGCAAAGAACGTACCGTATTTTCGCGATTCTAAGCACCCCCCGATTCTTCTGCATCAGTAAATCACCGTTCTACAACACCTAAAACACCACTCTTACAACGATAAGACGTTTGGTAAGCCAGAAAAAGCGCAAGAACGAAATGCTGGTGGCGACGCCTACTTGAGTTCCCGCACCTGGGGGCTGTGACGTCTTGGATTTTGATGGCATCTTCTAGGGCCTACTAATTATATATAGCGGTACAGATTGACTACATTGTGTTCTAAAGGAACCAAATATTAAACATGCCAAGTTTCGGGAACCTTTATTCAGCCAACGCAGCCCAAATGCGAAAACAAACTTTGGAATCCCTGACGTCACGCTGACGTACCGGCGCTGGCGTTTAGGCGCGAAATTCAAATACTGATACTTGGACCTTCATTTTCTCGTCTAATATTCAAACTACTTTCTTGAAATGATTGCCTGCAGGGTTCTCAAACAATGCTTTATTAGTCTAAACTGATTTATTGTTTCCCTTTAGTGTCCCTTTAAGCACCTCCCTATTTGTTAGGAAGAGCGCGTAGCCAAGGCCGCCAAGAGCGCTTGCTCGCTCTGTCATCGAGCCGTCGCAGTCCCGAGGTGGAACGGCGTCCGCGGCGCCATCTTGCCGCACAGCCGGACTGCGGAGGCGCGCGGACCCGCGAGTGGCAGTGGTAGTGACTGAGCATCCGACACAAGCGGTGGGCTCACTGCCTGCACCGATTTTTCTTTTGGGTGTTTGCAAAATAAAATGTCATTTCTCGCACCCGTCGCGTCATGATGTCGCAGCGAAAAGGGGGAGGGTGGGGGGGGGTCATACTAGATTTTTCTAATCCAAGCACTCCCCCTCACTTTGGGCATCGCGATCATGAAAAGAAGGAGGTGCTTAGAATCGAGTAAATACGGTACTTCTTTTGTGTCAATGTTTTTTGCAGAAGGAAAGAAATGGAAAAGAAGAACCAATAAAGTGGCCCGTATACGGCTAAGATTCAGTGTTACTGTCAAGGCGTTTGCACTGGCCTACAGACATAACATGGTCGTTGCAATAACAGTGCGCTATAGTAGACAAAAGTATCACAAGATGGCGCCGCCAGCACTGCTTCGCTCGTCTGTATTTTAGATGTATCCAACAAACGGTAATACACGTTACAGACTGGATAAAAGCCCTCTATTAGTGTGTTATAGCTTGCCTGCATAACGCATTACACTGCATGGCATATACAGGGATAACGGTGACGTTGAAGGCAGTAGCAATGCCAAAAAAAAAAACGCCCGAAAATGCCAAAAAAAAAAACAACGTCTGTGTCCCGTGCATTGGGGGCACGCTAGAGGTCCCCTGGTGACTGCTATGACGTCAACGAAAGGCGAAACGTGGCGGGAGCTCGGCTGCGATGCCCTAAAACGCTCGCCTAAAGGCAAACATTAACGTTGTCGTCGCCAGTGACACAGGAATAACGGCGCCGCGTATTGCTGAAATCCCGCTTGCAAAATTTCAAGAACAGAGAGAGAGAGAGAAACTACAAGCGCACCAGCAGGATCTCGCAGAATCTGCCCTGGTATTCAAAGGTGACCTAAATGGTAGGCCAAACGTGCGTGATTGACTGCGAGCTTTATAGTTTAGTGGAAGCGTGTGTATATGGGTGCGGGAAGGGCAGCTTCGCAAGCGTTACAATTTTGCTGCCATCACGGGAACCGCGCGTCGCTTCGATTATTGTCAACACGCTCGACGTCGTTGTTCGACGAAAGTACACGTGTGACCCGAACGCCCCTCGAGACGTGTTCATCCGCGCCACGTTGTCCGCTCGGCGGCTGCCGAATTCGCGGTGCGCGATGCGCATGCGCAGAGGTCCTAACGTACGTCACGTATCGCTGTAAGGCATATATTGCACGAAGCAAAAGAATCTAATCCAAACGCACTCAAATCCCGCCATTAATCGGCCAGTTGAGCCTGGAACTATATTTCGCCGCGCAAGGTTGTGGCCTGCGCACGCCTCGTACTTTCGGCAGCACCGCAAAAGACTTGTAAGATGGGATATAAAAGTGGGCGGGATTATGCAGCGCGGAGGATACATCCTTTACATGCACGAAGCATGGTCCCCTGAACAAGAAGGGAAGAGTCCAAGCCTTTTCCGCAAACGTATTCACGTTTACCCGATCCGTTGACGCCAGTGGCAACGGTGGCAGCGCAATCTTGTGACGATTTGTCCAACTACCACGCGTTCGAAGCTTTTTTTTTTTTGTAGGTGTGTTGAGGGAGCGTTCTCGTTGAAGAAAAATCATTAAAGGAGTGCACATTAACCATTCTGTCGCTCCCTATGCTTTGAACGAGTACCTGAGTAGGGTACGGGAGGTAAATGCAGTATTAGTTTTGTGTACACTCCGGTTAACTTCTGCGTCGAGACATGTCGCTATACTAGCGTTGTCGGTGCCGTAGACCTTTCCAGTAACGCGGCTTTTCCGCGAACGCTAATCTGTTTGCGGACAATCCACAGCACTCTCTTGTTCAGCACGCACGCGCTGCGGCCCGGCATTTTGTAATCGAAGCGCATCTTTCGTTGAACTCGAAAGACGTCACTCCCGCTCCGCGCGGTCGCATTCTGCAGCGGCGTCATTGTGTGCCGGTGCAAATGGAAGAACGCCGTTACACGCCGGCTTCTGCGCACGTCGATAAGGACGCGACACAAGAGTCCACGTGTCACGTCCGCGGGACAGGAAGCGCGAACGTTCCGGACACGCGACAATAGAGACATTTAGCGTGTCCGGTATTCGGGCAAGCGCGGGCGGCTTTCCGGTTTTAGCGGGGGCGTCAAGGTGAGCGGCCAGATTGGTGGCGCCGGCTGGCGGCGCAAAGCTCAACCACACAAACACAGAGCTAATTACTATATTCTGCTTAGCTGCTGGGGTAAATTTTCGACAGTGGCGTAATCGTGTTCACAATTACGCCGCTGCCAAAAATTTGCACGGGTGGCGAAGCAGGATATGGTGAGTTACTGCAGTTTTAGCTGTGCGTTTGTCTGGTTGAGCTCTACAACACCAGGCGGCTTCACCGCGCACGTTTACGCCCCGACCATTAGGTAATCCGCCCAAACCGCTCCCGTTTACCGGAATAGCGTACAAGCTAAAAGTCTCTAATGAGAGACAGGTTACGTCACCGCGGACGACCGATAACCGCAAGATGCGACAATCGCGGTAGCGCTTGAGAGACAAAACAACGGGTCACCCGTCACGCGGGCGTCAATCGTCGTGGCACGCAGGAGCCACACATATTAATTAGTTAATCAAGGATTTATTCAATGTGCCAAAGGAGCAACACTTCAGGTCTGGGCGCTGAATAGTAGCAACATTACAGGTGCTTGTGTAGCGTGGCCAGTCGCAACCGTGCCATAAAGCTCGGGCCACAAGTAGGCGCGCCGACGCGCGCCAGCTCGCGTCGGCGCGCCTTGCGCTATTCCGCGCCTCGCGAGGAATGGCATTTTAAATAAACGGGAGACGCGCGACAGCCTCCTCCCACTGGGCTCGCTAATAGACGCCTGGGCCAGACGTCGCTTCGTAATTTGTATTCTGACAGTGTTTAAAAATGCTTCAATACCTATGAACGTATACTTTTAGAGCTAACTTTTAAAACGCTTAGACCGGCGCGAAAACGACAGAAAAAGTACCTTCTCGCACGACATAAATCTGCCCCTCTGAGAGTTGATTGTCCCACGCCGTAGTTGCGTAGCCACTGGAGGGGGAGGGGGGGGGGTGACGCGAGGCTGTCCGAGTGCGGGATTTCAGAGAGAGGAGCTGATCACACCGGGAGAGGTATATTCTGTAAGAGTCCACCTAATGGTGGGCATGTTCATTTTGTCTGCTGTTGAAGTTATGATTGGCTGGTCTGGGCTGCGCGATCACATGGAGCGAGGCACCACAGCCAATCAGCGCTCCAGGTTCGCGCCGAACTTCGACGCGTACGAACCGCGCCGCACCATCTGCGCATGCGTGGGCGCGCGTCCGCAAGCGTACGCGTGATCTGGGCTTAATTAGGGTCTAAATACTGGCGCACGAGTACAGCGACGGAAATATAAAGTCAAAGATGATCATAGAAAATGTCAGTGAGGAAACAAGAAAGAGGTACACGGACAAAAAAAGAAACACAGAGTCTTTTGGAAGAATAACAAACCATTAAACATAAGGGACAATTATAAGAAGGAAAAGTTAAGAAATGAATTCGCAACAAAAATCTGAAGAAGATTTGCACAACGCGAAGCTTAGAACAAAACCACGACCGCGACGTATGGACCATAACGAGATCGAGAATAATTGCTATAGGGACATTGCAATACATCAAATACTATATTAATATATGCAGGTAAAGTAGCTTTTTTTTCAGAACTCTTATTTTTATTAGTTTGACAGAACAAAGTTGACTATTAGTGATGAACATCAAAAGAAAAATTTACATTCTTCCTTTTACACACGAACGCCAGTACCTTGACGTGACGTCACGGATTGCAAGTTATCTGCTCGTGTTCGGTTAGGCGCGCAAGAAAAGTTCTCGGAAAACTGCAGGATTTATTGTTCGGCTCCGTTATAAAATTTATAACGTAACCCTCCTCCATCAAGAGGCGATTAAGTAGAGCCGTGCACTGACGCTGGCAATATCCATGACATCGCGGAGACCTTGCACGAGAAATAAAGTGCAACTTCGCCACCACAGTCTTTCGATTTTGCGTCGTTGGAACTTTACGTGAGGACTCCACAACCATCCCCCTGGTTAGCGGCCTGAGCGCCACAGTTTTATCTAGCAATTATAATTCATACCACGCTAAGAGAGAGCAGAAACTTCAACGCCTTCAACCCGTTAAGGTGGTCGCGGCTGTTCAGCGCTCACAGTTGACATTAGGCAAGCGAAAAGCGCGATGCCAGCGCGTGCGCAAAAAAGAAATAGAATTAAAAGGTCTGGAACGGGGTTCAAAATATCGTGGCGCCTACAGGCTTGCGCTTTGGCCCGCGACATTATGATATAGGCATATTCATAAACTCAACATTCCACTCAGTTATATGGCAAGTCATATGGCAAGTCGACGATCCGCTCGGCTTCTCGATGACAACCCCGTCACCGCGACCGCAGTTCCGGGATGTTTTCGAGAACGAGCTCTTCAAAGTTCACGTGTACCACCGGCTCGGAACATGCACGTCAATAGGAGGAGTATAACCCTGCGTAAACATGTCTCGCGATTTACGTCCGTCGATTTGGCAAGAGTGATCTAAAGCGTTGGCATGGAACAAGAGCCTCAAGAACTGAAGAGCGAACAGAAATCTGAGAAACGATTACGTCAAACGAACAGGCCTCTGCGCGCAGGGCGCCAAGTCCTACGTCACTGAACCGACAATCACAGCGGCGTTATGATAATCAGACTAAGACCGTCGCAGACTCTGGATTGTCTTTTCCGAAGTGGAAGGCGGGCGAGGTGTCAACGCACTGTAGTTGCGAAAGTTATGCGAATGTTCAAGACGTTGCGGTATTCAGAGGTGTGCGTCAATGTCGGAACAGCGAGCGAAAGAAGAAAACATGCGCAGCGTCTTTAGCAGCGACATGGCGTTCGCTCTTCGAAGAATTCCTTTTTTTTACGTCATTGCTTGCGCAGTTCGAAGACAATGCGAATTTGAAAGCGGAAAAGTTTTTCACATCACCTGTCACAGAACAACGTGTATGCAATCTGTCGCAAAAGTTCAAAGGCTACGAATCTTTGCACCGAATCGTACGTACCATGATCTGGTACTTTTCGGCTGTGATATACGTTGCAGCTGCGTGACGTTGCATCTCTCGTTCGTTGCAGCTGTTACAAGTCCTAGCTGAGATGCTTTCCAGCTCCAGTAGGTTCCAGCTATGGAACGTTCCGGCTCTAGCACGTTCCAGCTCAGATAGGCTGCCACTGTAGTAGGTTGCCGCTGTGGAAAATTCTAGCTCTGGTACGTTCCAGCTGTGGGAAGTTGCAGCTCTGATATGTTGGCGCTGTGGAAAGTTCTAGCTCAAGTGCGTTCCAGATGTGGAACATTCCAGCTCTGGTTCGTTCCAGCTCTCGCACGTTGCAGCTGCGGTACGTTGTAGCTGTGATAGGTTGCGGCTGTGAAACATTCTAGCTCAGGTGCCTTCCAGCTCTAGTACATTCCAGCTGTGGAACGTTCCAGTTCTGGCACGTTCCAGTTGCGGTACGTTGCAGCTGCGGTTTGTTGCAGCTGTGATAGGCTGCCGCTGTGAAACACTCTAGCTCAGGTGCGTTCCAGCTCTAGTACATTCCAGCTATGGAACGTTCCATCTCCGGCACGTTGCAGCTGCGGTACGTTGCAGCTGTGATAGGTTGCCGCTGTGAAACATTCTAGCTCAGGTGCGTTACAGCTCTAGTACATTCCAGCTGTGGAACGTTCCAGCTCTGGCACGTTCCAGTTGCGGTACGTTGCAGCTGCGCTTTGTTGCAGCTGTGATAGGCTGCCGCTGTGAAACATTCTAGCTCAGGTGCGTTCCAGCTCTAGTACATTCCAGCTATGGAACGTTCCATCTCCGGCACGTTGCAGCTGCGGTACGTTGCAGCTGTGATAGGTTGCCGCTGTGAAACATTCTAGCTCAGGTGCGTTACAGCTCTAGTACATTCCAGCTGTGGAACGTTCCAGCTCTGGCACGTTCCAGTTGCGGTACGTTGCAGCTGCGCTTTGTTGCAGCTGTGACAGGCTGCCGCTGTGAAACACTCTAGCTCAGGTGCGTTCCAGCTCTAGTACATTCCAGCTATGGAACGTTCCATCTCCGGCACGTTGCAGCTGCGGTACGTTGCAGCTGTGATAGGTTGCCGCTGTGAAACATTCTAGCTCAGGTGCGTTACAGCTCTAGTACATTCCAGCTGTGGAACGTTCCAGCTCTGGCACGTTCCAGTTGCGGTACGTTGCAGCTGCGGTTTGTTGCAGCTGTGATAGGCTGCCGCTGTGAAACACTCTAGCTCAGGTGCGTTCCAGCTCTAGTACATTCCAGCTATGGAACGTTCCATCTCCGGCACGTTGCAGCTGCGGTACGTTGCAGCTGTGATAGGTTGCCGCTGTGAAACATTCTAGCTCAGGTGCGTTACAGCTCTAGTACATTCCAGCTGTGGAACGTTCCAGCTCTGGCACGTTCCAGTTGCGGTACGTTGCAGCTGCGCTTTGTTGCAGCTGTGATAGGCTGCCGCTGTGAAACATTCTAGCTCAGGTGCGTTCCAGCTCTAGTACATTGCAGCTATGGAACGTTCCATCTCCGGCACGTTGTAGCTGCGGTACGTTGCAGCTGTGATAGGTTGCCGCTGTGAAACACTCTAGCTCAGGTGCGTTCCAGCTCTAGTACATTCCAGCTGCAGTACGGTGCAGCTCTGATAGGGTGCCGCTGTGAAACATTCTAGCCCAGGTGCGTTCCAGTTCTAGTACATTCCGTTTGTGGAACGTTCCAGCTCTTGCAGGCTGCAGCTCTAGTACATTCCAGCTGCGGAACGGTGCAGCTCTGATAGGTTGCCGCTGTGGTACGTTCTAGCTCAGGTGCGCTCCAGCTCTGGTTTGTTGTAGATCTGGCAAGTTCCGGCTGCGGTACGTTGCAGCTCTGATAGGGTGCGGCTGTGAAACATTCTAGCTTTCCAGGCCGCTTCCGCCTCCCCACCCCCCCCCCCCCCCGCCCTTCACATATCTCAATCTATGTTCCCCTGTGTACAGCAGTGTTCCCGTTTCTGCATTACGCACTATCTGCGCTTTACTGAACGCCTTCGCTGAGAATGATGACCACTTCGCCGACACGCTGCAGTGTCACGCTGGCTTTCACGTTCTTGCGATAAAGCTGCACGTACTCCCTTCGCAGACATCTTCCTGCAGCAAGCACGCGTTCACACACGCGCATGTTTCTTGCCTAACTATTCATAACCCCTTGAGTCACAAACTATTCCTCGTTCCTTTACGCCACCGCGGACAACTACCTCGTCTGGGGGAAAAGATCAGCAATATCTGACAAGGTACGTTGCGACATTTTACAGGAACATTCGGATCATGAAAGGATTAAATAAAAGATAAACCGGTAAAAGTGCATCCAGAAAGGAAACAAGACGTTCTTACTCACCGCCTCCTTTCCTTGAAAGCGAGAAACTGGGCCAAAGAGCACGTCACGCCAGAGTTAGCGCAACGTGCTCTTTCTTATGCGATAGCGCGTCCACATACACGGACGATAAAAGAGATCCGCTTGCGATGCCCACGCCTCTTTACACCCGGAGCTGTCGATAGATAGCCGGCCAGGGGTACTACTACAGTGTACTAGAGCAATGCCTCGTTTAGAAGATGCCTGTCGCGTGAGCTGAGAAGTTGGTTCCCGGCCCCTCTCCTATTTCCGAAATATCCTCTCCACCAGGGTCGACTGCGAGCGCTAGTTGCGGCGGCTGCTCCAAACTTGAATCACGTTCCTTTGCCTCCGAGATCTTTAGCGGCGTCTGTAGCGATCCCGGAGGCAGGACTCGCGGTCTCTTGTCAAGCCATTGGTCGAGCGCTCGCCAGCCTAGTAATCGTACCTTCCTCCGCAAGAGGAAGTAGGGTTAAAGCCCCTTAAACTTCGTAAAGTAGCGCCACGATTTGAAGAATGCCGCCTCCTCTTCGCGCGCTCTGGGCGAGGCCGGCGCCGCGTCGCTATTGGCCTAATAGCGTCACGTGGGCCCTCGCGACGTGCTTCAGCGCCATTTTCGCTCGAGAAGCGTCTACGGAGTGGCGAGGAGCCCATATGGGCGCCGTTGCTACGCTCGAGCGGTGTAGGCGGCGCCACGGTCGAGGAGGAAGCGTGAAAGAGAGGAGAAACGAGGAGCGAAGGCGGAGGAGGAGAGTCGCTACTCTACGAAGTTTAAGGGGTTTTAAGTAGGGTCGGCAGCGAGCGCCATCTCTTCGCGACTACCCTGAACTACAGGGTCCTCCCCTCCAATGGGAAAACTAGCGACGCGGCAGGCATAAAGGAGGGATTGACTAGAGCAGTCCTAATCTGGTACACTATGGTACTATAGTAGAGTAGTTTGCTGGGCTGTTGGTGCATGGTGAACATATAACGGTTTCCAGGAAGTACGGACGCGAGCACAAGAAATAGAAATGGACGGGACAACGTTCCAGGAAGTACGGACGCGAGCACAAGAGGTAGAAATGGACGGGACAACGCTGGTGACAACTCAGCGTTGTCCCGTCCATTTCTATTTCTTGTGCTCGCGTCCGTACTTCCTGGAAACCGTTATATGTTCACTATAGTACTACTAGGTGTGCGCGCGCGTCGCACTAACCTGCTTGGCCTCGCTCTCTCTCGCACCGCGGCCGCTTCATCGCGGACCTGTCGTTTGGAGAAGTGGCGAAATAAAGGGGCGTTGCGTCACACTCACCTGGACGAGAAGAGGAACTCCTCGAGCGTCGCCGCCAGGTCCGACCACAGGTCCTTGAAGTGGGCCTCTGCGCATCGCGTACAATGTAGGGAGAACACGCGGTGAGATATGCGGAAAAGAACAGGCGTTGAGCAGGGACGCCGTAAGCGTCCGTCAGCGGCTCGATCAATACAGACTCCCAACACACACACACACACACACACACACACACACACACACACACACACACACACACACACATATATATATATATATATATATATATATATATATATATATATATATATATATATATATATATATATATATATATATATAAGATATAAGCACGACCTTCCCTGGTGACATTCAAAGCAGCGTACAGCGCACTTTCTCTCTCTTTCTTGCGTATTATTTCCCAAGTACTTGCGCTACGAACATCGTCTTAGCAATGGCCGCGGGAACGATAGTCCCGGGGCAGTCTTGTACTTTGGGACCCTGGTCTGTATATCTTATATGCTGTAGTTAACATACGATGTAATATTAAGAAGAAACTGATTGATTGATTGATTTAATGACACGTTAACGAACCCAAATTGGGACGATGTCCAATGCGGCTCGCAGTGTTATATCTATAACGGGCCCTTTTTTCTCCGCGGTCTACGGTTCAGCCCTGGTGCGCAAATGACAGCAGCTATAGTGGGCGTCGGACACATTAGAAGGCCATTGCAATTATGTATCGCATTCCTATAGCTTACCAGTTAAATTCGGCGGCCCGCATACCAATGGCTGGAACTTAGGCTTTCTTTTTGCAAACGCTAGATCTCAATTTTATATCGCGCAGCGGCATTATGAATGGAGATCTAGATGCCGATGTGGGAACGCTCCAAGCGATTTTCAACCACTCGGTGCTTTTCCACCTTTCTTTTTTTTTTTTAACGCACAGCTAGCTCGACGAGCGAGCGTCTTGCATTCCGCCCCGCCATCTGAATGCGGCTGGACAGCCCGGCCGGGAGTCGAACGCGAGACCTGGATCACAAAAGCAATACGCCACAGCGAGCGAGCAACCACATGGTCGGGTATACCGGAGCTGCCTTGCTCAGAGGACCTGCGCTTGACGTAATTAACTCCAATAATATATACTTAACTCGCAGAACTGAACCGATTTACCGCTGTAAACCTCACTTTTCTTTCTCACTCTTAAATCTCAACCGAAGTTATCCCTCTTGACATAAAAATTGTAACAGCGCAAACGCATGCATCCAAAAAGTATCAAGCACGAGACACAAGCACTCGTTCATCGATGCGCAATCTCATTTTCCCCGATTGTATCACTCCCTTCCCCCTTTGATACGAAGTGCTGTGCCACACGTGTCAAACATGATTCGTTCTTATTATGTTACGTCATAGGCAAGCAGCCTATATATATAGTTCGCTGTCACTGAAATAAAACAGTGCGGTACGTGCTCTTGGATCGTCTCCGTCACTCTGCCACCCGCTACAACACCCCTCACTTCTGCCTTTCCCCTTATATAAGGTATCCGTCTTCCGTCAATAAAATTCAGTTAACCCTTTCAGACACCACTTTATCCCGTTGAATGAAAAGTTGCTTTCACCACATCTCTTGCATCTTCAGAATTATAGAAAGTGTACAGCTGCAGCAAATATTAAGAATTTTCAATTGTTTAGCGAGTTTTGTCCAGTTTACAAAATTTCGACTCCATGCGAAAACTCGCTACAGGAACACTAAATATGGGAACATGTACTATTTCGTGTTTTGAAAAGCTTAAAAAGCACTTATCCAGCCACTTAAATATTATGGCTGCTGCACGACATTGTAAAAAACAATGAAAGAAGTGAACCCGCTACATACAACATACTGACACAGAGTAAAAACACCCAGCCGTCTACCTTCCCTCTCATTTTGCTAAAACATTTTGCACGTTATTCAAAATGGCAGCACAGTTCCAATAATAAGTGTTTCAAGATGTATGAAACCCATTTTCAATACCATTACTTTCATCAGTGCTTTTGCTATTGATGCACTCTCCTGCTGTGCACTATTGTGTAGACAGCGTCTCAAAGGGTTAACAGCGATTGTGTCTCGTCCTAGTTACTTTGTGGATGCACGTGTTCGCGCTGTTACAATTTTTTATGTCACGTATGCACCAACTCAAAAAGAAGTTTTAATGTTATCGCTCTTACTTCTAGAAGTATTAGTGGTGCAAAATGAGACAAAGTTAACGCGATGACCACGAAAATCTCTCTCTCTTTTTCTCTCACACACAAATTAACGCACATGCTTTCAGACTCATCCGCGTTATCTCCGTTATCTATATTTCAGCCCAACAGTTTCTGCAACTGACTAGTGGTGCAAGGCGGTGCAAATTTAATACGCAGGAAGAGGAGCTCTATCTCGATCATACACATTTAGCCCCACTCAACTGCTGCGTTATCTGCTCCCACAGTCTTGCACATCGTACGACAGATTAGTGGTGCAGAACGGTGCAACGCCATTGGACCCCCCCTCTCCTCTCTCTCTCTTGTTCCCCACTTTCTGTAATCCTTATCTGTTCTGCGGCGTGCTGCTGTTTCTGGTGCTCTTTATCTCCCCCTACTTTCATTCCCTACCCCCTGTGCAGCGCGGTTGAGGTGTCCTCTGCTGAGAGACAGTTACTGCGCTGCACTTTACCTCACCTTTCCTTCCCATCAAGAATCTCCTTCTATCTGTTCTCCCAATCATGCGCATCATTTCTATGGGCAGGCCTCCCTACGAATGCTTTCTCTGTTCTTCACAGGCGGTCATCCTGACTGTTGTTGGTTTAGCAGTGGAACGCCTTTATGACGAGGTGCTCGTGGTCTCCGAAATCATTCGTTATACAGGTCACTTAGTTGTAAAGGTCGCGCACCGCACCACTCACAATAGAACTGGGAGAGAACTAACCCTTCGTTATACAGGTAATTTCGTTGTGGCGGCGTTCGATTATAATATTCAAGAAAGACAACATCGAGTCAAGCAGGTTAGGTTGCCCACGAATACGCTAAACAGAAAAAAGAAACGAGGCGGGTCGCCACCCCTCGGGTTTCCAAAAAGCATTTCTTTTCTCTCCTTCATCGTAGCACGGTCCGAAGCAACAAGCACAGCAGACGACAGAGTGAGCTGCAGAAGCGAGTGCCAAAAAACATCGCCGCCATGTGCTGCTGCCGCGGGAGTGTGTGTATAGCTTCTGCGTCATGACCTGCCGACAGACACGCGTCGTATACTGGGAAACTAAACATAAACTAGTACGTATAGGAAAGCCAGTATGGTAAATTGTTTAGGGCGCTCTGAGCCTCACCGGTATTTCTTCTATAGACCTTCGAGGTCGAGGACCTTGGTTTACAGTAAGCAATTAACAGCTGAGAATGATCATGCCAGTACTCGTTCACGGGGATACTAAAAAAAAGCTATATTAGTAAATTACGTTTCTAGGCTATCGAAAAAAAAAAGAAACTGTCAACGTGAGGCGAGGCATGGTAAGCTAAAAAAGCACACAAAGACAGGTGGCAACGCCACCTCGAAGTTCTCGAACCAACTCGCCGTGACGTCACCAATTTTCATGACGTCTGTTCGGGCCTATAGTCGATGTTTTACGGGGGAAAAAATACAGTACATCGTATTCGAAAAGAGCAAAAGACAAAGCAAGTTTTGAGAACTTTTGACACTGCCTCAACAGCCGAAATGAGCGACAATACCTTTGAAATCCATGACGTCACACTGACGCACCGGCGCAGGATTGAGTTCCGGCGCGAGATTCGAAAAAAAAAAAAAGTTTGAAGTTTTAGGCTTTATTTTCCCCTCCAGAAATCAACATTTAACCGAGAATTTGAAGGAAGCCGAATTTTCCCCTCCAGTAATTAACATTTTACCGAGACACTGAAGCAGTAGAATTTCGAAAGAAGACTTTAGTTGTCTATAAACTGAATTTGCGTTGATCTTTATTGTTTCTTCGGAGACTGACTGCTCGCGCTGTGAACGCCGTCGAACTATAGCAACACAACGGTAAAAAAACATTAGAGGTGGACATATATACTGACCGTTGTTGTGCGCTATGGGCAGACCAACGCGCAGCACGGTGAGCAGTGACGTCACGGCCAGTTTCCACGTAGACTGGCTCGGGCAGTTGTACTTCATGGACAAGGGCACGTGCAACGTCTGCGCCAGAGAAGACGAAAAAAAAAAAGAAATACGACGTCAGTTGGGACGGTCCGTACCGAAACCGTCCAGATGCGCATTACGCACTAGGCTTAAGTTCCCCCTGCATCCGTCTAAAGTTGCGAGCTTTAATCTGCGCTTAACATAGAGCCCCTGTATATGGCTCGGCTTGCAAGCAGTGGTCCCAGACAACCAAGACCTGTCCGAGACAACGTGATCCATCCAAATGAATAACGAAGTTTCTTATTGGGTCGTATTATGCACGTGGTGCGTAAATCGTTTCCGTTTAATCATCACACAAGCACGTGTGCACATAACTACATGAAGCTTAAGAAAACCAAGCTTAAGATAACTTACGGTTGTTAGGGTTGAACGTTTTGAACACAAGAGGAGAAGGAGATGCAGTCTCTCTGTCTGTGTTTACTGTTCAGGGAAGATTTGGGACAACTGCGTGTTAAGCATTAGAAAAAAAAAATGAACATTTTAAAAATATTTCTGGCGCGGCTTCTTGGCATCCCTTTTGACTTCGATCAGTAAAGTTAGATCAAACTGCACCGCGGAACCCTTCGCCAGCAGCCCCCTATTCACGGTTTGGCCGCAGTTCTCTGTCGACATTTACACGTCGTATAAGCCATCAACTTAGAAATAACCGAACTCTGCAACGTTTTCTCTAAGCACGTCGAAAGAAGATTGAAACGCCAGAGCACCCATGCGATTTCGGACGCTTTGCGCGCAAACTTCGTTAGCGTGGACTCGACGTGAGAAGCCAGATGAGAGACCCGAACGCGGGTGTAGATGCACACCGCCAAGTGGGTCGGAAACGACTCAAACGCGGGCCCAACGCTACCCCTTGACCCGACCCACTATAGAGTTTCCACGAATCTGCCACCGTTCACACGAAGCCGACAAAAAAAGCCCGCGGTCCGAGCAAGAAGTCGGGCTAAGACAGCCCGACTCAAACAGCGCTTACATCAACCCGACGGGTCGAGGTTGCTGCGACATCCTGCGTCGAGACGAGAGATAGCACAGAGCATCCGGTTATAACAGCGGCTAGCTTCGAACTCTCAACCCGACCCGTCCGCATTAAGTTGAGCCGATTCACAGTCGCTCGGGCTGCAGGGTTAACCTTCACCGCGCAGTCAGGCTTGCCCAGACAGACTTCACGCTCGCCGACTGGCTCTAGGGTTTGCACGAACACGACAGGCAAGTCCCTACCCGCCAAGCCGACACGACCCGCCTGTGCCGGGGCTCTCACGTAAACGCCCTGCAACGCTGAACTGGCGATTTCGGTCGGACAAGCCGATTCACCTAGACATTGTAGCGCCTATTAAAAAAAAAAGAAAAAAAAACGTAGTAGCATCGCTATATTGCATCAGCATTTCGATATGTAGGGAGAAAAAAGAATATATATATAAAAAAATGGCTGTGGCTCAGGTAAGGTTAAGCCCAGGATGCGAAGCATACTAGCCTTTATTTTAGTTGTTGAACCACTGTTTAGCCTGGTGAACTGCTGTTGCTTGGCTATATTTGGTTCGGCTAGACGAAGAAACAACTCATGCATTACTGCTTCGCCTTCAAGAGTGGAACGCGACAGCGTTCCCGTCGACCCGCCAAGGGGTGTAAGACAATGGGCTACAGGGCAGCGACTACGCGCCCCGCATTGGACGCGGTGAGCGTCGAGCAAAGCAGCGTTCGGCGCGGCAACGAAATGTGCGCCTGAGCAAGAGACGCACGCCTTAGAAACAGCTCGTTTCTAAGGCAACACCGCATTCACTAGAGGCGCTTTTGTACCGCTTTGAAGCATCGTACTCGTGGCTCAGTGGTAGCGTCTCCGTCCCACACTCCGGAGACCCTGGTTCGATTCCCACCCAGCCCGTCTTGCAAGAGTTGAGCCAAAGCCACTTCTCCTCTGTCGTAACGTCACGGTGTCACGTGGTTTCATGGCGACACCGCCGCGCCTGAGGAGCTGGGTTGAGCTCTCGTAATATGCTTCGCATAAAAGAAACGAATGAATGACGACGGGTGATTGCCTCACCACCGCCGCCGCCACTGATGTATCCTGTGTGCCGTGCCTCTTCAACGTCCCGCTTCCGCCATCGGAAGTAATGATCTAGTCAGCCGCTCCCCTCTGCTTCAACGATAAGTGGCACACCCGTGACATAACGTTCGTCACATATCCGCTTGCACTCGCGATAGGCATGCATTTCGAAGAAGGAAAGAGAGAGAGAGAAAAAGAAAGAGACGCGGAACTTTGTGCCCTTGCAGGAAGCCTGCAATGACACCACGCGTACACAGTAGCTGAACGCACGGGCGTCCGGAAGTAAAGAAAAAAAATAAGAAAAGAAGAAACGGTTAACAAAGAAACGAAGGCACCCCCTGCCCCTCATCCCCCCCTTGAATGTGTGCGCTACGTGGTATCTTTTAAGAACTTAACCTGAAAACTTTGTGAGCTGAATTAACGTAGACATTTCTAATGAAACTTACAAAAGGTGAACAAAAAGCGGATACATTGTAACAGGACGCGAGACAAAGTGAAGTAAGACAAGGGCAGGAAAGCGGCGCCGCTTAAAACGAGAGAGAGAGAAAAAACATTTATTCGGACCATCGAGGTGGTTGCTCTTGAGGTCGAGTGGGTGGGGTCCTCATTCCCGGACTCCACTGGCCGTGGCTGCTCGACGTACTTGCTGGACGAGAGCTTCTTGTCCCGCCAGGGTATCGCCGGTCAGCTGTACCTCCCACCGCTCAAATGACGTGCTACGAGTCTTTGTGTTGAGGTTTGCCGCTTAAAACGAACTAGTTAACTAACTACTTAGTTGTGAGCGACGCTCTTTATTCTTGGTTTTAATTCCCGTTGCTTCGCGCCCTATCAAATCGTACACGTTTGAACCAAACCGGTGCTCTCACGCCGCGTCGTCGAAACTTCGGACACAGGTGGGGGGAGCTTGGAAAACCGATCGATCATTCTCACCACGACAGATTTACTCATCCGCAATTTAATAGCAAACCGCTATCATCAAAAGATGCCAGGGCGAAGACTTGCGCGGCGACCACTATACGTGCGTGGCGGTTCTCACATTCTTGCTGTCTGCCGAGGTGCCCAAGAACACACACACACACACACACACACACACACACACACACACACACACACACACACACACACACACACACACACACACACACACACACACACACACACACACACACACACACACTCTCTCTCTCTCTCTCTCTCTCTCTGTGCTTTTGACACCGATCAAGATGTATTGCGGACAGCCGACGCCACTAGCCTTTGATACATGTGTTGACACATGAAATGCGCAACGCTTCTGTCATTTATAACTTGTCGACGGCGTATTGCGAAGGGTACGTGTGGAGTCCGCTCATTCGCTGACATTCATACCAAACAAGTGTTTCAGAGTTATTATGCATCATACGCGGTACGTGGCTGCCGACACGTGACCTTTCCAACGTGGCGCGCAGCGCTGCAGTGCTTGCACGGCGATACTCTGTAGCCACGCGCGAAGCAAGCGCAAACTCGCACGTTTTGGACCACTCGGGCATCTCTAAAGCGACCCCTACACGGCACATGCGCATTTTCGCATCCCGACCTCGTAACGATGCGGCGGCCGCCGCCGCTGGGAATCGAACCAGCGACCTCGCGTTATGCAGCAGGAAGCCACTACAGCTATCGTGTTGTGTAATTACCGTTCGCGGAACGGCGGTTTACCGATGACGCGAATAGCAGCAGGAGCGCTGGTGGCGACACCTGGTGACGAAGAGTTGAACCAGAGAGCACGCAAAGCCGATGCCGCAGTGACCTACCAAGTTGTACTGATAAATGTCGGTGTAAAGCTTCCGCAGCAAAATCGTTAATAGACAGTTCCTTTACGATTTTCCTTCAACGAGAACTGTAATGTGACACACAAAAAAAAATTTCAAACGCGTTGTAGTTGGACAAATTGTCCCAAGATGTCGCCACCAGCCTGGCTACTGCCGTCCGCGGGTACGGTATTCCGATAATCCGTAAAAGATAATAGCGTCCTCGATCAACCGCACCGGGGCGCACCTACCATCCTCGATCACCGGAAGCGCACCCTGTTGGAGCGGTTTTCCATTGCCCCGTCTCGCACCGAGAAAATCGGCGGTGCGCCGGGGTGCAATCCCAGCAAGCACTGCGGGACGCGCGCGCGCACTGCCGACTGCAGAACCGTGGATGTTCTGGCCCGATAGCTGCGGTTGCGACGGAGTTGACGGAGTTAGCCAGTGGAGATGTCGGCAATGAGAAAGGAAGCGCTGCTAATTGCCGCAATCGATGGGCTTTTTTCAAGTTCGTCTGACAGCGAAGACGGCATGCTTATCGACCTCTTCCAAAAACAATGTGGTGAAGAGCGGCCGAAAGTGGACAGGTTCGCTGAAAGGGTCGTCAGGAATGGGTCGTCAGGATTAATTATAAGATCCATTGGTGTTTGCTTGCAACCAGGTATGTCGGAGCACGCACTTTGACAAGGTTCGAGCGCTTGCCGCAGATGCTCAGCACCTGCAAACAACAAAATGTGCGCGCGCGCGTGTTCGCGCACGTCTTGCGCGCCAGGGGCAAAGTAGCGCTGCATGCAAGCACCCTGCAATGGGTGCAGTTTTGTCCTCGATGTTGTCCCTCCGCAGTGCGCCACCACGGCGGTGCAAGGCGCACCATTCTGGTTTCGGGGCAACCCCGGGGCAAGGTGATCGAGGACGCTATAAGTAGTTTACGGATAAGCTCGAACTATGCAGTTTTGCACTTCTAAAATGCAATTGCCGCTTTTTCAAACGTCAAAACCACGCAATCCTTGAATGCACCGAAATCGTTCCTTCTCTGCTTTCGTTTGGCTGCGACAACACACGGTAGTGTTTAAAGCTCAAGCGACCACGGCAATGCGTGGCCAGCGATGACCTCGCGTAGCAGCAGATATATCGACAGCACGTTGTCAAGCAAACCGGCGGAGCTTGCGTGCGCTGCGGTGAAGCGAGCTTCGCTCTGGTGTACCGCACCGCAGGGCTGGCATCCTTCCCCGCAGAACAGATCGCGTCTGACAGTGTAAACCACTTGACGGGGCCTGGCGGGCAACTCGAAATCGAGAAACGACGAAACCAGCTAGGTGGCGGCGTATGGCTTGCGGCACCCGCAAGAGCCACGCCTGCTTAGCTAACACGCCAGAGAGCCTTCTTCTGCTGCGTACAGTCAAACCTCGACTCAACGAAATCCGACTTTACGAAATTCAACCAAGTGCTGCCGATTCCCTGACACATATTCATAGAGCCTGATGCATACAAAACCTCGAAGCAACGAACTAAAAGCCTCGCCCGATTTACTGAAGTTTGGGGGAATATATCGGTAAAAGAAAAGTCGCCACAGAGGAATCCTGTTGAGTTCGGAATAACTCAAAATTTATTAAGGTACTGCTACATCAGGCGCGTTATCATGGCAGTGTGAAGCGGCCAACTTTTTCTTTACGAAATTATGCATTCTAGAGTGTCAGTATTGCAAGCTCAGCATTGGTTCTAGCAGGTGGCGCAGCTGCTCTGTTCCAGACGAGTTGAAACTTGTGTTATTAATACTGGTTTAGACCGCAATTCCTTAGTCATAAAAAATCTCTCTCTCTCTCTTGGACAAATGATACGTTTCGCGGACGAATCTTTCGGTGTTTCAGACATAACGAAGTCCTCGATTTAACAAAATATTCATTGAATTGCACGCATCTATACTTCGCTAAATCGAGGTTCAACTGCATCTCAAAAGGCAATTAACCTTGCCTGGTGGTGCGTGACGCGCCTGTCAGGAGCTGCAGTGTTTTCTCAGAAGCTCCAATCACGTGCAACGTGCTAATGCGTCATCGTTTCTGATGATGTGAAATTCCGTAGCCAGAATTTACCGTGCAGTTAACTTTCCCCGACCAATATAGCCAACTCGTGCAGCTAAAAGACGCGTTTTAAATGTTTATAATGGTGAGGGTGGTGAATGAAAATAAAAATAAAAACGGTCAGCATTCGACAAGAATGACTCGCATTGATAAATCTTAGACCCGAGCAAAATGAATCGAATGAATTACTTACACCGATTTCCTGTGTCTTGGGACAGATACTGAATAAGCGTAGCGTCCATGTGTGACGGTTTCGCATTTGCCCAAACGCGGACGAGAAAATCGGCAAAAAAATAAGCCAAACTTAACACCTAATGGTGCATTTCTTTTTCTGACATTGCTGTTGCAAATGCGTGTTTTCTTTTTTCCGCAGACAAACGCTAATGAGAATGTGGGACTTCTTTCTTTTAGGAGAGCTCACTTGTTTGCGCGCTTTGACACCACAATTTTCCCTTCATTGTCACAGAAAGATGTCACAGAAGATGTCAAACCTTACAGTTCACTTAAGAAAGAAAGGATGGAAGAAAGAGAGGAATACAACGAGAAAGGAAGAGGACAGACAAGGACGCAGCTTCACATGTGTGTTTTTTTTTTCTCGAGACATCAGTCGACTGTGCCCAATCTTAAAAAATTATGGGGTTTTACGTGCCAAAACCACTTTCTGATTATGAGGCACGCCGTAGTGGAGGACTCCGGAAATTTCGACCACCTGGGGTTCCTTAACGTGCACCTAAATCTAAGTACAGGGGTGTTTTCGCATTTCGCCCCCATCGAAATGCGGCCGCCGTGGCCGGGATTCGATCCCGCGACCTCGTGCTCAGCAGCCCAACACCATAGCCACTGAGCAACCACGGCGGGTTGTGCCCAATCTTGACCTTGATACAGTTCCAGGTACAGTATAGAGGTAAACTACCACACCCATTTCGAAACTAAGACGCCCGACTGTCGGGCTCCATCACCTTGCCACGCGGAGAGCTAGTCTACACCACGAGGAGACTCCACTTCCACCCGCCTCCGCTTCGTTACGCAACACCGGGACAGCAGCGTGATCGTTACCCGCCGGTCAAAAACAAGTCCTTGCGCAAGGATGAGCCAACCAGGGATTCCCCCTTCTCCGCGAGCAGACATCACGCGACGGCCCGTCGCCTACAGCCCGGACCGGCCCGACCCCGCGTCTTGCGTCGAGCGCAGTCATCGCCCAAGTGCCCGCTCCCGCCGACATTTTTTTTTTTTTCCTTCTCGCTCCTTCCCGCTTCCTATCTTGGGCGCCCCCGGCCGAAATCGGGTTGCAATGCTCCGGCGCGCCGTGTAGTACCTCCACCGAGAGAGAACAGTCGGCTGGCTATCTCGCGCGTTTGTCAGCGCCGGGAGTCAAGACGCGTGACGACCACTCGCGCGGGGTGGGTTACCGTGTTTCTGGAGTGAAATTTGCCCTAAAGAGAGACACTAGGTCAGTTCAGACTTTACGATTAAGTTACTCCTTCATTATTCCATTTTCGTTAATTTCGCGGTAATATATGGTCAACTGTCGGATGGGGAAATGAAGGCCGAAGTTCCATTTTACCGAACTGCCCTTCGAAACCGCAGCGCCGGTATGTTAGTGTGATGTCACAGATTTCAGGTTATTTACTTATCTTTTTCGCATTTGGGCCATTGTCTCAGTAAAATGTGTTCAAACTCGCAAAGCCCAGTCTTTAGCTTCTTCAGAATACAACGCAGTCAATATCCAACGATAAAAAAAAAATACAACTAACAAGGCCCGAATTGACGACATGACCTCACAGCACGCCGGTGCGAGAACTTCGAAGTAGCGTCGCCACCTGTCAATAGTTTATACGACTTTTCTCGCTTACCAGGCCTCTTCTCGTGGTAGGAGTGGCCCCTTTTTTATTTTCATGTTGTGTGTTGCCGAGTTCTAGGTCACGGGTACGACCCCCGACCGCGGTGGCCACACTTCGATGGGGTTTCGAAGTCCAATAACGCACGCTGTACTTACAGACTTACACGACGTATACAGATTTAGGTGCACGTTAACTAACAGAAGCGCGGGTTGCCGAAATTAATCCGGAGTCCCCCTACTACGGCGCGCCCCTCATAATAAAGACGTTTTGCTTGTACGCTATTCCGGTAAACGGGAGCGGTTCGGGCGGATTACCGGATGGTCGGGGCGTAAACGTGAGCGGCCGGAGCAGTGCAGCCGCCTGGTGTTGTAGAACTCAACCAGACAAACGCATAGCTAAAACTGCAGTAACTCACCATATCCTGCTTCGCCACTCGTGCAAATTTTTGGCAGCGGCGTAATTGTGAACACGATTACGCCACTGTCGAAAATTTACGCCGGCAGCTAAGCAGAATATCGTAATTACTTCTGTGTTTGTGTGGTTGAGCTTTGCGCCACCAGCTGGCGCCACCAATCTGGCCGCTCACGTTGACGCCCCCGCTAAACCGGAAAACCGCCCGCGCTTGCCCGAATACCGGACACGCTAAATGTCTCTAATCACATCGTGGTTTTGCATGTAAACCTCCAGAATTGAGTCATTTTTTTTATACTGTAGAAGGGTAACTTATAGTGCCTTTACGGTGAACGAATAACCGACACCGACGAAAGTCGTTAAGAGTTTAGCGCCTCCACTCATCCGGCAAAACGCCCAGTCCGCTTGCGTTTACCGGAATACCGGACGTCACGCTAAATCTCCCCACTGCTGCACGCTCCCACCGCACGGCAGCTATTTTGCCCGCGTCGGATTGCTTGCGCTGTGGTATACAGGCGAGAACCGCCACACAGGGCGAAGAACGCACAAAGCGGTGGGGAAAACCATGTTTACTCGCATTACACATGGCTCGGACAACAAGCGGTCAACGTCACCGTATAAAGGCGGCAGCAGCACGCAACGCACGTATCCTGCGATCAAATGCGGTTGCCAGTCAAGCCTTGACAGGACGCGCCAGTGTGTAATTCGTACAGAGACACAAGGGCAGGCTCGGGAAATTCCGGAAGCCCGCGAGATCACGGCAGGCATTTATGTGGAATCGTGAATCAACGTGTCTTGGCGACGTCTTACGAAAAAAAGGAGATGGCGTTATGTATAAATACTGTTTTAACGTACGGACTGTTTTCCTCCGTTTGTTTTCATTTAGACGAATCTTCTCCGACTTCATTCCTTTCGGCACCTCTTAGCGATCCGCCGATGCAACCTTAATTGCGAAGGTATCATAGCGCCATCCTCTTTAAACCTAAGCACTATTTTCACAGCGTGAGAGTTAGTGCTTTCGTTAGCAAGATCTAATGAGTTTCATTTCATTTATTTCTCCTTAAAGGCCCGAAGCCATTAGATAAGGGGGGACGTAAAGACATGTGAACTTCAATGATTTGAGCAAAAATGCAAAATATAGAGCAGAAATACAGTCAGCGAAGAAAGAAATACAATTCATAATACACTGAATACATAAAGGTAAAGGTGAGAAAAAAATAAAAAAAAAATCGGAACAGGCAGATATTACGATGTGTTAGTGTAGGGAACTAACACATCTTAAGTTCCCTACACTAACTGCTGCGTAAAAGCTACGTAGTGCATTCTCAGTTTTTCGCCGAACTCTTCGCGTTCAGTGCATCTCACTATGCCTTCTGGGAGGGAATTACACAAAACCGTTGCATTAGGAAAAAAAAGATGAGTTCATATATGCCGTGTGGCCATTTAGACGCGCTATTGCACTGCTACGGCTGAGTCGAGGTCAGGGCGCTTTATCTTGCGGTTTTAGTAGCACGTGGCGTGATTTCGGGTGATAGAAGCAAGAGCGGAGAAGGCAAAGGCGAGCTACGACAGGGCGTGATGCGAGCGGTGACGGAACAAGTGGTTGCTTGAGTGACGAAACACTGACGTCAGGCGAGTAATTTGAGCTGGGGTCAGATATCACGGATGCCAAATGAACGAACTTATTCTAGTTTTGGACGGACGCACGTTAGGTATGCCAGCCTTCTAACCTCTTGTGATGCAGTGCTGAGATTACGACGTCAATAGCCCAGCATTTGTGAAGCATTTGAGCAAGTAATTTCTATGTGGCTTTTCCATGATAGCGATGATGTCATATGTACTCCGAGGTATTTCGATGCTGACGTGGCTTCGATAGAGACATTACTCATCGTGTAGGTGTTGGTAATGAGGGTGCGCCTGCGAGTAAATGACATTGATTTGCACTTTGAGAGATTTAGGGACATATATGCCATTTGCTGCGCCAGTCGTTAATGATATGTAAGTCAAGTTGTAATTGCAAGGAGACTTCATACGAGTTAATTGGATTGTAAATGACAGTCATCAGCAAATAGCCGTAGTTGTGTAGTGATGTTAGCCGGTAGGTCGCTAATATATATATCAAAAATAACAAAGGGAATAATCCAGCGCACTGGGGTGCTCCTGAAGTGACGTCCGTTAGTGGCGAGCGATTGTTATCAGCTGAAGTGAATTGCTTGCGTCCATTGAGAAAGTGCTCGATCCATGAGATTAGGTTCCGTGGGAAGCCGAGGTTAGAGAGTTTACTAAGCAACAGAGAATTACACGATCAAATGCCTTCGAGAAGTATAAAAATACGGCGCCTACTTGTATGTGAAGGTCCACGTAACGTAAAAGCTCATAAGTGAACTCGGAGAGTAGACTTTCGCACGGTAAAAACTTTCTAAAGCCGTGCTGGTTGCAGTAAAAGAAATGAATGGATTCTAGGTGAGCCATTAAACTGGATGCTATTATGTGTTGCATTAATTTGGACGAAATGCTTGTCAGGGAAATTGGGCGGTAGTTACTAACGCTAGTGCGGTCACCTGTTTAGATAATACGGATTATTTCCGCTTTTCTTTAGTCGTCGGGGACGTCACCCGAGTTTAATGATTTCGTATATATTAAGATGCGTAAATATTGTAATTAGAGGTTCTAAAGTTAGGAGATGCCAGTGACCTCGCACACAAAGAGAAATGCGGGAGCCGAAAAGACTGCAGCCGAGTTTGGGCAATGCTAAGTCACGTGGATACACTACCTATAAAACTGCTTATCAGTTAAATTAAATTGAGGGTATTGCCCTCACAGAACAATACTAGCTCTGTGAGGGCAGGCGCCGTAGTGAACAGCTCCGGTTTAATTTTGACCACCAGGGGCTCTTTAACGAGCGCCTAAAACACACTAGCGTTTTTTGCATCTAACTCACATCGAAATGCTGCCGCGGCAGCACTGTATAGCTATGGTGTGCGTGCATGCGTGTGCATTTGCTCATTACGCGTCCTTCGTAGGGCTCGAAAATGTCAAAACACGCCTTAAAGCCATGGTTGCGTAGGAGAAAAAATAAGTAGAAAAGAACTACGCGACTCTCCGCTTCGGAAAAGGTATCGCGGGAATCCTCGCACAGGACATTACAGACAAACTTCCAAGAAGAAGCTAATTGCTAAAAAAAAGAGATAAAAAAAAGGCGGCGCTAGTCGTACCGCGTACATAATCCGCCCCATTATTTGCTTTTCTTTTTCTAGTGTGCGTGTGGGGGGTTCTCGTAACAACGACCTTCGCACATGAGGGAAAATTCCCGCTTCTTACGTGTTCACTCACATAAATTGTGTACGGAGGAATAACCGAGTGCTTGTTTGTCGAGAGAGCTGAACAATAGCTGAGGCCTATTAATCTCGTTAACTAAAGTATATATTACTTCAGAACTCTACACAATTTAGGGGAAAAAAATAAAACAACAAAGTAGCTCATTACACAGCTCAGAATGAACGGCAATCTTTCCCCTTCCCGAACTGCCCGCCGAAATCTCATCGCCATTACAGGGGTGTGGTGTCATGGATATTCAATGTATATGTTCTCGTATTTTGGGTCCGTAAGCTTGCTGCTTGCAAGTTCCTCCAAACTCGCTAGCTGTTTCAGTCTTCGCTTCCTTTAGAGCCCAATGTATTCCTGCTCTTACCAGACGACACCTGTTAGGAGATCAGTGAAGTCATGGGCACCTCCCTTTCGTTTTAGCGTGCCTTCTGGCATCAACCAGGCCTCCCTCCACTCAGGGCAAAGAACGGCAGTTGCCGCATTGCAGAACGGTAATTGAGAAATAGAGCTGAATTAACCACTCCTCGTTAGCGCCCCTTTAAAGGCCAACTGCAAATAAATTTCCCGTTACGGCTAAATTGGTTATAAATTCGTATATACCGTTGCAGAAATCTTGGTAAAGCCGCGAGGCTGATAATAGCCTTATTTTTGTCCTTATGAGTAGTTGAATAAGAACACGAACAGACGACGCGGGCACCTGCTGGTTGTAGCAGACGCGACAAAGCTCCGAGCGCGTTGCTTCCGAGATCTTCGGCGCGTCGCTGGCGCCACCTTATCTCGGAGGCCGTGCCAATGAGCCGCGACGGCCTCTCATCGTTCTGGGTCTTGCGTCACTTCCGGCAAGCGGTAATTTAGGCGTTTCTTTACTTTTTCTTCCCGCAGTTTCCTTTCTAACCACGGGCTTAATACGCGGTCCGAAGTTTATTTGCAGTTGGCCGTTAAAAATTCTGATACACTGCCTGCGCGCGAGGCTAATGTCTGCGCCCGTGACGTAAAACATGAGCCGAACAAAACACTAAATGAATTAGGTGCGGCGTCGCAGTAAAATTAACCTTAATTTTCCCTGACTACACACGATCCGACGGGCTGGCTACAGCAAACGCTTACAGGCTCCAAGTGTCGATCCCGCTCAAGAAGGACGCGTCGCTTCAACCAGACTCCTGTAGGGGACTGCCAGCTCTTCACACCGACCAATGGAACGGCCGTCTGCTCTTGTTTGTTTAGATGTTGTTCCGAACACGCTAAATACAAGCGCGGGGATAGGTGTACCGATTTCACTTCATCAAATGAACTGCTTGAAGAGGCGGACAATTCGTGTACGACAGATCAATTTAACAGAGGCAAAGTTGTAAACCGAAGGCTGAATTATTGTGGCAAGTTGCTCGCTGGGTGCCAGGCCACGTCATGTTGTGTTTCTTTCGACGGTCGCCGGTAATTACTGTTATTAATTAGCTGGCTTAAACATAGTGATTTGTCGTCAAATCTGTTTTTGCACTAGCATACGCGTACATTACTATCAAATGTCGACATTGTGCCTCTTTGCTTGGCACACTGATTAAGCAGCGTATTCTACAACCTAGGAAGAATTACGTCAGCTGTGGAATGCCCGTTGATATCTCGCAATATACAAACGGCTGTTGTTTCTGCGCATCTTGACCACGCAATGATAGCTTCGTTGTATATACCTGTATCTCTCTACTGAATCGAATGCTTTGACGCAATTAACGAAAGACATTATAGAGGAGAGCGTGGGGGTAATATCGCAGAGCTATTTTATAGAGAGCTTAATGGCCACCAAACTACTGTCTGCTTAACATTCTTTTCTGGAACCTGTTCCCTCGATTCACAGAAATCAAGTGCCGGATACCAATTGCACTTGAAATCATTTCAGAGAAACGTTGTAGGGAAAAAGAAGAAAAAGGGGCCAAAAAAACGGAGGGGGGTGGGGTGCTGTTGCTGCTAGAAGAACCGAATGAATGAAGTCGCGTCCCCAGTTTGATTCACTGTGTTTTAGTCACACAACACTGCTGGCCATGACAGGCACCGTATAATGGTAGGGATGCGGTTATATGAAGGTGCACCTGAAATACTTAAAGGGATATACTATAAAGAGAAACACTTAAAGCACTTCAGACTGATAACGTATACTTTGAAACATTATTCTATTTTTTTTTCGTCGTACCTCGTCGTTTTACCAGAAGAAGAAAACAAGGGCCAAACTTCCATTGTGACGTTACTAATTTCAAATAACTTTTTTTTTTTCGTATCTAGGCCGTCGTGGCGCCGGTAAGAAGTTTGGAATTTCACCAAGTTTAGTGTCTCTGACTTCTTTAGATAACAATGTCATCTGTCTTTTTTTCTTGTTTTTTTCTTTTTGAGGAAAGAAAACACATGGACCCAAACAGGAACCGTCAAAGTGCACGGCGTCACGACGAGGTGGTGCAGGTATTTAACGGCGGCGTCGCCACCATACTGTAAAAAAATATTACAGGAGCTAGATGACGGGAAATATCTTGGCAGGTCTATTTCCAAGCACTTGACCGTCAAAATGACGCTAATTTATTTGTAAAGCGTATATACCACCACGCACACTGCACACGGACTTCTTATTCATGGCGATGGAAACGCCTTGTCGGAATGACGCCGACGGCTCGTCCAAGAATGTCAAAAACATGACCGGTTAAAGTGACGGCTGGCTTTCTAATGCTGCCCTGCCGTCTGGATCTTCTTTCTTCTGTTTTTTTTTTTTGTTCTTCTGGCTTACCAGGCATCACTCAACTCCTCATTACGCGTCCTACTCATAAGTGGCCCTTCTAATTTTACACGAGCGGTGGTTACATGCATTTGAGCCCGCCGAAACGCGGCCGCCGCGGGGCCACCGACAACAAACCCTTGACCTCGTGCCTCGGCACACTTCACAGCCACCGAGTCACGGCGTCAAGGATGGGGGGGGGGGGGGGGGGGGCGTCCCCTCTTGAAGACGCGCGCTGTTGGCCCTCTCTCTTCCTCGCACGGTCAGCAACTGAAGCGAAGGCGCTAAAATGACGGAGGACAAAGAAGAAACACACACACACAGGGCGCCACTTCCAATGATTGCGCTCCTAGTATAAATCAGTGGGGTTTTTTTTCCTGATTAAATATTATTGGAAGTGGCGCCCTGTGTGTGTGTGTTTCTTCTTTGTCCTCCGTCATTTTAGCGCCTTCACTTCAGATCATGCTTAACCAACACGCCCAATAATAATATTTGGGGTTTTACGTGCCAAAACCACTTTCTGATTATGAGGCACGCCGTAGTGGACGACTCCGGCAATTTTGACCACCTGGGGTTCTGTAACGTGCACCTAAATCTAAGCACACGGGTGTTTTCGCATTTCGCCCCCATCGAAATGCGGCCGCCGTGGCCAGGATTCGATCCCGCGACCTCGTGCTCAGCAGCCCAACACCATAGCCACTGAGCAACCACGGCGGGTTAACCAACACGCCCAACTATCCATCCTAACGGTCAGCAACATTGCGCACGCGCGCGCCAACTTTCACTGTTTACATCTCGACAACTGTGTTTTGTTATTCCGCTGCCCGACGCTTTCCACGTCCCGCGCAATACACTTTTCCTTTTTTTTTTCTCTCTGCTTCGCCCACACTTCCTCTTCAGCCGCTGTCGGA
Source organism: Dermacentor albipictus (assembly GCF_038994185.2). NCBI lineage: Eukaryota > Metazoa > Arthropoda > Arachnida > Ixodida > Ixodidae > Dermacentor > Dermacentor albipictus. Next base: position 21,069,614 of record NC_091826.1, read on the forward strand.
AACAGCGGTCCTAGGTTTTACTTCGTTTTTCTTTCTCCCGGATCAAATCGTTCAACCGCGACACAAGAAACACAGCACGCGCGCACACGCGCTTCAATGTGAAATCCACCCGGAAAAAAGAGCAATAAATAACCGCGGGCACTGCACCGCGCCCCGGTATATATATACATGTATGTATATACATATCTTCCCAGTGTCGACCTGTTCTCAGCGTCACGAGATTGCGCGCTCCTCCGCATGCACATCCTCGTTCGTGTGTGCCATGCGCGGCGGGCGTTGGTGGACGGGCGCGTATGTGCGCGCAAAAGTGTGTGTGTGTGCGTGGCCATGTACAGTCGACCAAAAAAGTTTACGGACCAAGAGATCTGACACAAAGCTGAATATCTCCTCAGTCTCAAAACACAGCCTGGCATTCCCATTTTTAGCCTTTTGTGGCATATGCGAACAGAATTGTGATGCACAATTTTACTGGCTGCTTTTAAAGGTTGCTCGTATATTTTGAATTTACTGAGTTGCCGTGGTCCGTAAACTTTTTTGGTCGACTGTACATGCATCCGCTCTGTCTTTAGCCCACACACACACACACACAAACACACACGCGCACACACACACACAAACACACACACACACACACACACACACACACACACACACACACACACACACACACACGTGCGCGCGCGCGAGCTAGCTTTCTCTTTCTCTCTCTCTCTCACTAACTTTATACGCAAATAGACATATATGAACGAGAAGAGACGCAACCCAGGCACCCGGTCTTCGTAAGCCACAGCCACATATAGGCAACATACAACGACATATGAGAGAGAGAGAGAGAGAGAATGTGTGCCTCTCTCGCCTACCTGCTTCACTCACTTTCACTGGCTCGAGGGGCACGTGGACGCGCACTGTACCTCTATATTGAGGGGCTTTATACCTCTAGAGGGTGTTGACTGTACACCTTCGTCGGTTTGTTCAGTTCCCATCCCCCTTCCCCTGTCCCCCTTCTGCCCGTGCTGGGGGAGGACTCGTCGCTGCCCTCCGCAGAAACAGAGACAAGACTCCCGTAATACGAGGGGGGGGGGGGGGGGGCGCACACAATGGATATCGCCGCTGGTTCGATGACGCGCGGCCCGTACGGTTGCGCGTGTGCGCCTTTGAAGTTCGGGCACGTGCCGAAACACGCACCGAACAGCGCACGGGCTCCGATCATGACGGCTTCGTTTCCTGTTTGTGACCTCGATCCGGATAAAAAAAAAAATCATCGCGGGGCCGGGAGCGCGCTTCGTTTGTACGGGGAGCGTGGTTTCCCCGGGCTTCGTACTTTTATTTATTTATTGTTTTTTTTCTTTACAGTGAAATTGTTAGCGTGTAGTTGGTCGGGATTTTTTTTTTTTTTTCGTCGGCTCGTGCTTGTCCGAAAACGGTATACCGACACATATATATCGGCCGCGCTTACTCGGACTGGCCTCACACGGCAGCTGAAAAAAGGGCATTCGTCTCCGAGTGTCCGCAGAAACGAATTACGTTTTGTCGTGCAACCGAATTACGATCCCAAGCTATATCGTGTCTGCAGCTGGTGTGTAAATCTTTACGATACTTTCTGACGCAACTTACATTGAAAAAAAAAAAACAAAAAACAAAGTTCGATCACTTCGATAATGATGATGATGAAAAACATTTATTCAACGGATTGAGAGTTTGCAGGCCGAACATGGCCCTTTACATAGGTGGAGTCCTTAGTCGGGGACCCCACTGGACGAAGCTGCTACCCGCGCCCGTTGGACTAGAGCCCTTTGGGACTCCAGCGCCGAGCAATTGAGTAGGGCTGCCTCCCATGCCTCTCTAGTGGGGGAAGGGTTGGGGGGAAGGGACGGATTCATCTGACATGCCCACACCATGTGAAAGTTATCGGAGACTTCCCCACAGTGAGGGCATCGCCCATCAACTTTTGGGTCAAAATGTTTTGCTATTGCAGGACACAACAGGGTGTTTGTCTGCAGGCGCCGCAGTGTTCGTTCATCGGCCTTACTGAGGCCCTTAGCAGGGACCGGGAAAAGCCGATGACGTTCGCAATAGTCTGCCAGAATACGATAAGGCGCTTGCGCTTGGCGGAGGGCCTAGAAGAATGAGGATGTATGCTGCGCTTCTGCACGCGTACCAGAGCGCGCGACGTAGTGCGTGTGCGCGCAGTGTATCTGTCCTGGATGCGTGGGCGCTTGTGGTATGGTGCTATTGTCTGTCGTCGTCTAACGGCATTAATACAATAATATTTGAGGTTTTACGTGCGAAAACCACTTTCTGATTATGAGGCACGCCGTAGTGGAGGACTCCGGAAATTTTTGACCACCTGGGGTTCTTTAACGTGCACCTAAATCTAAGCACACGGGTGTTTTCGCATTTCGTCCCCATCGAAATCGTCTAACGGCATTCGGGGTGGTAGTACCTGTCTATAACGTCGGCAACAGCCTCGCTTGTGCATGCACTATCACAAGCTGGAATGGAGGCAGATTTTTTTTTTTTTAATGCGAAATGAGACATGAAAGGCGTAACAGTGATCCGAGAGTGGTGTTATACGGTCGTCTTACATAAACGAGAAGCGTAACCTTTATTCGGGAATTTACCCGCCGCTGTAACCAAGCTCTGGGCTGTGCCGTGGCAAAACATAGGAAGCACGAGGTAGCGCGGGTTCGACCTCGAGGGCGCGGCGGCAGCATTCCCTTAGATGTGGAATGCAACAAACGACATATACTGTGCATATTTAGGTGCACGTTAAAGAAGTCCCTGCAGGTGGTAAACATTATTCCGTGGCAGTACACTACGGCGTTCCGCATAACCGTAGAGTTTCCCACAAAAAAGATCGCCAGGGGGAAATCTGGCGCCACTGTCTACGGAAATGTCGCGCGCCATTTTCACGTCCCACGGTATCGCGGATGGTGTCACGGCGTACTTCGGCCGCACACACTCAAACTGCCGCAGCGCCTCCTGGCCCTGCGGCGCTGGTTCTTCATAACCACATCGAACCCACGGTATGTATAGTTGAACGATCGCACCGACAGGAGTTCTCGTACAATTTAATCGATTACTCGACGAGAATGCAATGCCCCCCGTCATTTGCACGCGCAATATTATCGTGTAAGCGCGACACTTGCGCGATAAAATCAGGCGAACGAAAAGAAAAAGAGAGAACTGGTGCCGATATAATTGTTTAGACTTCGCTATCGCAGCCTGATTTCACCCATCGCACCGGTCGATCGCCTGGCGAACGTTGCACAGGGTTGCGGAGGCAGGGTGGCTTATAACGGTACACGCAACCTTCTGCGCTGCAAAGGCGGCATGTACAGTCAACAGCAAAAGTTTACACGATGCGGTTTCCCCTTCAAATGTGAATTCCTGCTGTGTTAAGGCATGACACTTCGTATTTAATTAATCACTGTCTAGGTGACGAAGGCCACTACATGCTGGAACATTTAATTCGAGGCTGTGTGACCATGCTTGGCGAGAATTCAGCTTCTTGGCAGATCCTGCGTCCCGTAAACTTCTGCGGTTGACTGTACGTACCACTACCACCCCTACCAATAGCCGCGGGAGCACGTGTTCTGCTGACGTCGTGCGCAGGGCACGTGCGCATTTGACGAGATTGGCCTGCTATCGCCCGGTCGGGTGAAACGCGAAATGGGAAACTCCAGAGTCGAAACAGCGCAATCGGGAGATTTTGGGCCCTGTGACGAGTACACAGACGCGTTGTCAGTATATTCTTTATCTGTACTTTTTTGGCACGCGGTACACGGTTACACGGCAGCGCGAAGAAAAGATTGCGGCCTCCCACGAAATAAAAAAAAATTATAGGGTTTTACGTGCCAAAACCACTTTCTGATTATGAGGCGCGCCGTAGTGGAGGACTCCGGAAATTTCGACCACCTGGGGTTCTTTAACGTGCGCCTAAATCTAAGTACACGGGTGTTTTCGCATTTCGCCTCCATCGAAATGCGGCCGCCGTGGCCGGGATTCGATCCCGCGACCTTGTGCTGAGCAGCCCAACACCATAGCCACTGAGCAACCACGGCGGGTTCCCACGAAGTGCCTCAACGCGAAGTTCGTGCGCTCTTTCGAGTTAGTTTTGGAGCTGTGTGCGACAGTGCAGGCGGTTGTCGCGAGTTCACGAATGGCTAAATTCGAGAAAATACGGAATCTCCCAGCAATCTGTGAAAGTAGCTACAGAGTAGAACCATCCAACGTTACATGTTGTTCGGATATAGCATAACACTTGCTGGAAATCAGCGTATACCGATCTGTGTTCATGCCCAGGCTTCATAGATCGCGTCAAGCTTCTCTCAGATGCAGCGGTCCGTAAACATTTGCTGCCGACTGTATACGCGATGCGTCGAGAAAGGACTCGCGCTTCAAGCAGAAACAATTGTTGTACCGTGCGCGATGAAGAGATGCAGGCAGTCGCAACGGTGCCTACACTTCACACGGGCAACTGTCGACATTGACATCCTTCCGCGTGAAATCGTGGCCTTTTATACTTGACTCCCAGAATGCACAAACACCATTCCGAACGCAGGGAAATGAGAAATATAACTTTTTCAGCTTTCTTCCTGACCGCGGAGAGTACATATGCGTACCACATTAATCCCTTCTGGCGCTGCGAGCACAATCGGCGTGTCCAAAACATGGCGTCTATGACGTCTTTTCCGGATCCGCAATCGCTTCCGACGCATGCAGTCAGCAAAAGTATGGCCTTAGAGATACACTTCTGATACCGACAAAGAATGATCGGTGGGGCTTGGATTTGGACACCAACCATTCACAATTGTGCACGTCAAGATAGCGCGTCAAAAAGAGAAGCCACCGTTACAGATTCCTGATACTTAGAACGCCTTCCATATATACATTGAAAAACATTGAGATTGCAGCATGTGTAGCAATTTTACTTCAATAATACGTGCAGTGATTTAGCAAAAAAACAGATTCGATGGTAGACGACCGGATAGCGCAACCGATATCTTCTGTCGCTGTCAGTACATTGTCATGCGGCAGGTTTATTTATTTCATCTTTTTTTTTCGCAACGCACATTTCTCAACTGACTGAATATAGGCACTTTCGAAATATGCAGGGCATGACACATAACGTTCTCATATATGACGTTTCCGTAAGAAGTTCTCCTACAGAGTCTACATTCTCCAAACGTCACAATAAAAGAAAGATCACCGAGAAAGTAAGAAATCCAAATCTGTTCAACGGCTGTAAGCTTTATTAATGAATATGCAAAAATGTGCTTCAAGTAAACTAACTAGTATTCCGTTTCTTGAGCTATCCACAATTGAGAACCTACTTCAGCATATTATATATATATATATATATATATATATATATATATATATATATATATATATATATATACTGCGTGTCCGTTGAGGCAATAGAGAGCTTCAGGGCGTCCGGTATTCCGGTACACGCAGGCAGAGCAGGCGGAATACCGAGTTGGTTGAGCGGGGGGCGCAATTATTAGAGACCTTTAGCATGTCCGCTATTCCGGCAAACGGGGGCGGTTCGGGCGGATTGCCGGATGGTCGGGGGCGAAAACGTGAGTAGCCGGAGCGGTGCAGCCGCCTGATGTTGTATAACTGAACCAGACAAACACAGACCTAAAATTGCAGTAACCTAATTTATTCTGATTCGCTGCTGGTGCAAATTTTCGGCAGCAGCGTAATTGTGTTCACAATTACTCCGCTGTCGAAAACTTAAACCCCACCTAAGAAGAATATATTAATTGGCTCTGTGTTTGGGTGATTGAGCTTTGCACCACCAGCTGACGCCACTGATCTGGCTGCTCACGTCTACGGCCCCGCTCGTCCGGCAAACCGCCCACGCTTGCCGGAATACCGGACGTACTAGAAATCTCTAATGTAAACAATTTCCATCCGCCTACGTAAGATCGCTTTTCGGTAAGCGTACATTGTGCGCCTTTGCCCAAAGCGTGAATCGTGTAAGCATTGTCGCGATTTTCCGTGAACGATTACTTTCACGAGAGTACATACGTGTGTTCGAAGGGGGCAAAAAAAAAGAAAAAGACCACGCTAAAGTAATTGACGAAAACTGGGCGATCTAATCTATCGTCTTAAGCGGCCCCCAGGATACGCGCATTCCCAGGATGACATGAGCATTTGGGAAAGGAGGCGAAGGGTAAGGGACGCACGCCAACAGAGAAAGAGCGTGAACTCATCAACGTCTATTTTGGTTGGCAGCATAGGAATACGCGGGCGTACTTGCGAGAGTGAGCAAAGCCGGAAAGTTCAAAGCGTACATTGTGTACTTTAGACAAGGCGCCTGGTGATACGATCATTCACAAAAGCAGCAGCTAGCAGTATGAACGAATGTGGGGAAAAAAGGGGACTTGTGTCGCTAGAACGGTTAGATAATTAAATCACGTTTTTGTTGTTGTCTGCCGCATCCTTCTTTTTATTGGTGTGGCGTTGGTCCAAATAAGCGTCGAGCAATGTCTGCGACGTAAAGTTGGTAACTGCGCAAAACAGTGTCCGGCACTGAAACTACGGCCTCCAAGATCCAGCCGTCGTTCAATCTCGGAGTCCATTCATCGAACATTAACACCGTTCGCCGCGCAGGTCGGTAAAATTCAGATGCCACTGATTCAACGCCGTTACTGCTTGCCCTGCGCGTCTCAAAGCATTGGAGGCCATGCTGAATAAATCGTAGGTAGCTTATAAGACACTGTTGAATTGAATTGAGAAGAATAGCTTATAAGAAGTAGCTTGCTTCGCGAGGGGGACGTATCTTGTACAACGTGGCAAGTTGGGTTATTCCCGAGGTCAGGTCAACCACCTTTCAATAATGTCTTCAACGTGGGCGGATGTGCGTAGACAACTGTGTGCCGAACGAACCGATGACGCATTTTCATCTCCGAGAAAATGTTAGTGCTTCATGACGAAAATGTTGGCTGCCTTTCTTAGGCACGGCCATACGACACGGAATTCCAAACAACCTTTGGCGACCTCCTCTTGGCAGAGTGTTTCAACGTCACAAGAAACAATTGAGGGAATAGTTCACGGAATAAATAATTAATGCAATGCCTTACAGGGTAAAACCAGCGACTCCCTACAGATGGCGCGAGTGCCTGAGCGCGTACGTACATAAACACACAAAAACGCACAAAGACTAGCGGTCGATCGCAAAAGTTTACGGGACACGAGATTCGCAAAAGATCAACATTGCCGCGAATCCTGAGAAGATATAGGCTTGAAATGAGTCACAATCTGTTATAGCTTTTGCGACCTACACAGTGATCAAAATAGACGCACCATGCAACAACGGATCAGAAATTACCTAAAGTACCTATGTACTTTAGTAGCCGACTCCACACATACACAAATATACACAATGACAGACATACTATATGTCACCATCATCATCATCCTATTTCTTTATGACGTCCACTGCAGGACGAAGGCCTCTCCCATGGATCTCCAACTTACCCATCTCTCGCGCTAACTGATTCGACATTATGCCTGCGAATTTCCTAATTTCGTAACACCGACTAATTCTATGCGTACATCGACTGCGATTCCATTTCCTTGGCACCCGTTCTGTAACTCTAACAGTCCACCGGTTATCTGCCCTTTGCTCATATTACATGGCCCTGTCGAGCCCTATTTATTTTCTCTTAATGTCAACTTGAATATTGGATATCGCCGTTTCCTCACTGATCCACGCCGCTCCCTTCCAGTCTCTTAACGTTACGCCTAACAATTTTTCGTTCCCATCGATCTTTTGCGCGGCCTTTCACTTGTTCTCGAACTTGTTTTGTTAGCCTCCAAGTTTCCGCCCCCATACGGTAGCACCAGTACAATGCAACGATTGCATGTACGCTTTTCTTTTCAAGGACGTCGGTGAGCTATGCACGTACTACGTAACGCGTGCAAATCGAGAACGCACAGCATGAGGGCGAAGCCGCAGGCCCATTCGAAGGCTCCAAACCTCGGGCCACATAGCGCACGGCCCAGTCGTAAAGAAAAAAACCCAGCAAAGCAAGTCACTCAGGCTGACCCGACGCCCTTCGTGAACGCGAATATAGATTCCGCGTCCTCCCGTTGACGCACTCCGTACGCACGTACGCAGCGCACGCACAAATTAACATTTTGGGATTCATCGTCGTGACTTATACAACCCCGCCGCAGGCGACCAGCAAACAAGACTTCTCCGCGCGTCTCGTTACAGATGCTTTCTCTCTCTCTCTCACTCTCTCTTAGAGCGCGCCCCTCCCCCCTCCCCTCCACAAATTTCAACGGCAGTGCTATAATTTCGTCCAAAATTCTACTAGCATGGGTCGAGAGCGAAATAATAATAATAACGCATTGTGATTTGCATGACGGTTTGCATGACGCGTACACACGGTTTCGTGCAGCGTCTTGTACAAAATAGCGTCTTGCACAAAATGGCGCCTTGTACAAAATGGCGCCTTGTACAAGATGGCGCCTTAACGCGAGCAGTTCCGAGAAAAGGCGCGAAGGTTAGATGGCTCCGACTCAACATTTCTTTGCGAAGCGAGGGCCCCGCGGCCACATTTCTAGTCAATCAAACGCGCAATGACGTCAGAGCGAGAAGAAAAAAATAACGCGTTAACAAGCGGCAGCCGCAGGGATCAACACCTGTCATCGTGACGTGCGTTTCACTTTCTCTCATTCCTTCTTTCTTTTTTTTTCCCAATGCTAACGGTAACAGGTGCCGCGACAGCGTTGATGCGACAGGTCTCGCTGAAATTGAGCAACGCTTGCCAGAGCTGCAGAGTTGTGAACAGCAAGTCCGAAAGGGGGACAGCTGCTATATAGCAACAATTAATACGCCGTCTTAAGACTTCGTAATGTATTCTTTCCTAACTACAAATTCAGTGGGTTGGCATGAAGTCGATTGTTACAGGAGAAATTGAAGGCCGCCCAGCTCTGAACCATCGACCACTTGTAAGTTTCGCGACAGAACATCAACCACGTGCCTCGCCACAGAGTCCCCCCCCCCCCCCCCCTACCACCACCAAATTACGAAGACTGAACTGGCGCTATGGCGCCTACGGGAGCTTCAGCAAGTACGCCTGCTTATCGAGCCCGCAGTACCTCGGCATAAATTTAAACGCGAATGAGAAGTAACTCCCCAGGACACCAGCTACGCGTAATTGCATGCACTAGTGCAACGTGTGATCGCTCTTAGTTGGTTTTTAAGCCTAGACTATTCCCAAGTGTACGTTTTTGGATCCTGAATTGCTGGTGTTAACAGCGCAAAACGTAGACGGGGCACGAGACGAGAAGACGACACCACAAGCGCTGCCGAAATAAGCGCACCGCCTTGCGCGCGCTTATTCCATCGGTGCATAGTTTCGGAATCGCTAGCGTTTCAATATGCGTCGATGTTACTTGCATTTGACCGAACGTCGTCCTTCCGGTTTAAACTGGCTCCGTGACTCTGCACGCGGAACATTGCTCAGAACACGCTGCACAATACAAGCGACAATTCGCAGTGATTTACGTGTGTGCGAAGACTAACTGATCGCTGTGTTTAAAATTTAAACTACCACTGCTTGCAGCTTTAGAAAGTTAACAAGCGTAATAAATAATGTCGCAAGAGCGGTTGAAGCCAGAAGCACGGAGATGAGACAAGTATATGTAACAACCACAGATCCTACGGTAGGTGAACGATCGGAGCGCCAGAATTTCCCCTAGTAATTTTTGTGGGAAAACTTCAGTAGTACCTCACTGCGACGTCACAAATTCCGAAGTGCTTTTCCTCGTGTAGTACGGAAACTACCGAGAGGCGTCGCAACTCATTTTTCTACGGCACGCCGAAAGAAACAAAATAACTAGAAGATAGCATCGCGCAACACGACTGAAGCCAAACGAATCGGTCCAACACGTGATCGTCACGTCAGAGGGCGTGGTATTAGCCCCGAGAACGAACACGAGCGGCGCTGCGAGCGCCGCTCGCGTGACGTCAGGGCAAGGACTCGCGCCTGTCGTCTGCTACAGTTCGGGCGTTGTCCGGGCGCTTTCTGCGGTGTTTTCGTTTGTTCGCCCTCGTTCTCTCTGCTTGTATACTTATGGTGGTCGTCTCAAATATATTTTTACGACGTCTTCCTTTGCGAACATTTATTCAAAGAGCTAATTTCTTAGACAACAATGCAGCTCTCGAAGGCAACGCTACAGTGCCAGCCGAAGCGACGCAGACCACCCCATCGTGGGTTTTTCATACGCGGATAGACAATCGCAAAAGCATAGCCTATAGGAATCCAGTTATGATACCATACCTCCCGCGGTGCAACAAGTATTTCAGAAAGCTGGCTATATATGAGTTCTACAGCAGTTACGTTGATTTTATGCCGCTAAAACAGGTTTGCTCACGACGAATAGTTCATGGTACAATATCGAATTTTTGCATTTCCTCACAGAAACGCTCGGCAGTAGCACGGGGACTTAACTAATACTGGAGCTTAGATTCTACACGCCTCACTTGCTTCTTTAACTGCTTGTCAACATTAGGCGGTTCTTCACGTGTTTATTTTTTTAAGCGGCGGAAATTTGAAGTAAAGTTAATGAAGGCTTACGGCTATTTACAGAGTACAAATAGGAATGCACCAATATATATTCCCTTTTCCGTGCTACACGTTCAACTCACCTCTTTAGAGCGCGTTTGTTAATGATTAATAATGTATGCTATGTTCCTCTTTTTTGTCTATGTTACCAAGTGTATATCATTTATTTATTTCAATGCCGCAGTGTGTTTTGCATTGTTATTGTGGAAATATTTCACTGTCCTTTCATATATTGTATAACTGCAATTAACTATGTAAATACTCTACATGACGCGCCGTCGTGTTAGCAGCCATGAGCAATTCGTTTTTTTGGAGGCCTGTTTCAGAGGGGGATGAAAGTAGCAGCAAACTTTTTCATAAGAAATTCGCGCCTAACTATTTTTTTGCGCATTAATGAATGGCCATATTTGAATAGAACAACACACCAGAGTAATAGGAATCATGATGAGAGCTTCGCTGGGCAGTGTCTTTCTAAAATCAGATAACATGTTGACGCCAATTACCAAATTTTTCTTCCACGTAAAATGCAATGCCTCTCATAGCTAAATACTAAAGGAATGTTAAATGTTTAGCGAAGCATCATACACAACTTCGCGCGTTGAATTTGCAGATATTCTTTTTTTAGTCAAAATTTACCGATAGACACGGCGCATATATGCATTGCAAAACCTAGTAGACCCTTTAACGCTACTTAGCTTGCGATATCCAAGCCGCAAAGTTTCTCGACTCACACGCTTTTGAAGAAGAAACTGTGGTTAAGGTATGGCAGCTGAAAGAAGCCGACGTATTCTTCAATACGTACGGCTCGAGCCGCCCATGCCCCAAGCATACACGAAGGGAACGAGCGCGCGCGGCAGCCGAGCGAGCCGGAGCGAGCGGCGTCCTGGCCGTGACGTCACTCGCGAGAGGGCGCCACTCCTAATTCTCGGGGCTAATAGGCTTTAGTGCATGCAGTTCTGCAGGCAGAGCCAACGACAAAGCAGCCGAACAAGTGTGTCAACTGTAAACTACCGGGAACCAAACTTTCCCCGCTGATCAATAACCTCGAGTCTCAGAGGTCTCAGGGCCGACATTATGAAAGAGAAAAAGCCAAGTGAATGGCTTCACGGAGAGCTGGCTTGCCAAGGCTTGCTGCGTGACTTAATGCTGCCTCCTAGTTTATTTTTTTTCTGCAGACGTACTTCGTGCCTTTTCTTTTTCCTAGCTTACCAAACCTTCTGTTACGGTAAGAGGGGTCGCTTAGCTAACCGAGAAGCGTAATTTACTAACAGAGTTTAACCTAGCATTTCTCTTTCAGTATATCCATTTCATTACGACACAGAAGGAGAATAAATTTACTCGTCGGACTCGTACGTGATTCTCGACTTGCGTCATCAAACCGTGCTTGCAGCGAAGATGGGCGTCAACCAAACTTGTCTTATAACGAGATTTTCGAGAGCGCTTGTGCTTGTGGCCTCCCGCCTCATCATAGCCTTTTTCTTCCATTTCTTGCACTGTATTTTAGACTCGATCGCATTGTAAAACCATGTCGTCACGGCGAACACGAATGTAGAGACCTGCAACTCCAAGAAAAACAAGTTTTAACTTCGCCTTATAACAGTGGAACGCCCCGATAGCGTTGAAAGATCACCGACTGCTTCTCACGCTTCCCGGCAACTGTCGCTTACGTATCCGTAACGTTTTCCGGGAAACGCTGGCGGAGAACGCTATGCACGAAGGCGAGCTTTGTGGGTCCTTTTTTTTATGCGAAGCATATTACGAGGGCTCAACCCAGCTCCTCAGGCGCGGCGGTGACCATGAAATCACGTGACACCGTGACGTCACGACAGAGGAGAAGTGGCTTTGGCTCAACTCTTGCAAGACGGGCTGGGTGGGAATCGAACCAGGGTCTCCGGAGTGTGGGACGGAGACGCTACCACTGAGCCACGAGTACAACGCTTCAAAGCGGTACAAAAGCGCCTCTAGTGAATGCGGTGTTGCCTTAGAAACGCGCTGTTTCTAAGGCGTGCGTCTCTTGCTCAGGCGCACATTTCGTTGCCGCGCCGAACGCTGCTTTGCTCGACGCTCACCGCGTCCAATGCGGGGCGCGTAGTCGCTGCCCTGTAGCCCATTGTCTTACACCCCTTGGCGGGTCGACGGGAACGCTGTCGCGTTCCACTCTTGAAGGCGAAGAAGTAATGCATGAGTTGTTTCTTCGTCTAGCCGAACCAAATATAGCCAAGCAACAGCAGTTCACCAGGCTAAACAGTGGTTCAACAACTAAAATAAAGGCTAGTATGCTTCGCATCCTGGGCTTAACCTTACCTAAGCCACAGCCATTTTTTTTATGGTATTGCAAGGAACCGAGCGGGACATGCCACTCCTACTAAGACAGACCTCACACGGCAGCTGGAAAACGCTGCCGCGTTATATGGGGTTTGTGTTTGCGTTTCCGCGTAGCACACTTATGTTTCCTCCCATCCTGAAATTACAATCCGACGCTATCAATCTGTATAAGGTTTCGTGTAAGTCGTACTTGGCGAATTTTGTGACGCGCTTTACTTTGAGAAATTAAATTAGTCCAGTAACGCCTCTGCGCCACGCGCAGGGCCTGTGTGTCGGGATGCGTGGTTCGAGATGATTTTCGCTCGGCCGAGGACGCCGGCGCCGACACCGGATTTTCCACGACACGGGGCCCTTAACGCTGTCGCGTTGAAAGTATAGAACCAGAAAGAAAGAAAACGAAACGAACCCTACAACGGCTGGCGACAGTGTTTATTGGCTAAGTACAGGTCATGATTGATCGAGCTCGCGTGATGAAGCGACGTGTAGGCGACCTGCACTTCGGAGGCAGACTCTGTTGGAAGTCGACGTACGCGACCTACACTATAGGCAGTAAATGTTGTCGGAAGTCCGTGAATGGTGACCTGCACTTACTCCGTCAATAAACATTGTTGGAATCTGTACTCGTCTGATAAACACCGCTGAAAGTCAGCGTATAGGTGACTGTGACCTCTGCTTGGCCAATTAACTGCTGTTGGAATTCAGCGTACGAGACTGTGACCTGCGCATGCGGAACAAACATTTTTTTGGAATTCAACGTATAAGACAGCGACTTGTACTTGGCCATTGAGACCACTTTTGCCGGTAAACATTGTTAGATGTCGGCGTGTATGTAACCTGTACTTGGATAATAAATATTGTAACGATTCCGCATATGCGATTGACGTGTACTTTGTCAATAAACGTTGTGCGAGGCTGCGTATCTGACTGTGAACTGCACTATATCAGTGCACAGTTTTCATAGCGCATCTAACCGGTACTCGGCCACTAAACATTGCTCGAACTCAACCGATGTCACTGACCCGCACTTCCGCTACGAACACTTCACGAAAGTGAACGAGCGTGACCGTGAACACTGCTTCGACAGCGAGCGTTGTTGGAAGTCAGCGTACGCGAATGTGAACGAACTGTATTTCGCCAGAAGAACATTGCTGCAAATCGGCAAGTCTGACTGTGACCCCATACTTCGCCCGCAAACGTCGTCAGAAGTCGGCGCGCGTCATCTATAGTCTTTACTTCTCTCATGCGCACCCTTGAAAGTCACCGTATGTGACCTGCGCTTGGATGGCGAGCATCGTCGAATGTCAGCACGTGCGTGTGACTGCGACCTGCACAGCAGACGACCGAACGGGAAGCCGCGGAGTGATCGAGTGCGCACCCGTGACCTATGTTCTGCCACCCACGTGACCACCGTATCGCTCATTACGCGTACGCTTCCAGAAACGTGAAACCGAAAGCGGTTCAAAGAAAGAGTTGCTGAAGTAAATTATTTATGGGCACTCAGATGTTCGTCAGTGTATTCTTTTTTTTTTCTCTAGGGGTTTCGACGTGCAAGACCTTATAACGCGAAAAAATGAACAGTCGGAAATGTCACGCCAAGTTACCTTAAACGCAACTCTGGCGTTCTCTTTCGTGTTGGCGCATCGTGTACAGAGGAAGGGATTATATGCACGACCGAGAGTACCCTACGCGTATACAGGCAGCATGCAGGTATACCTTACAGAGCGAGTGAAAACGCGACGCCCCCAACAGGAGCTCGGCCACTGGCTGCCGTGATTCACGCGAGTCAGCGCAGGAATCGAAGCAGGACGGCGCAGCAAGCTTGTGCACAAAAAAAAAAGGAAAAAAAGAAGGTCTCGTCAAGACAGGCCAGCGTCGGATAGGTCGTCATCACTCTCCCACTTGACTCGAGGGCAGTAAACTTGATTCCTCGTACATCGCAAAGCGCGGCGCAGTTTTATTCAGGCGGAGTATAATATAGTACGCGCGAGTTTGTTGCACAGAGAACGCGGTGTTTTGAACTTTGTCTGCGAGAAGCCAGCGTTTCTTTCTTCCTTCTCACTCGAAAGAAGGAGAAGAAAGAAAGGAAGAAATCCGCAGCTGCGGAGCCGAGCAGACGGCATGCGGCCGGCCCACACGGCTGAAAACGCGATGACGCCGTCTGGAACGCGAGAGAGAACCGCAAGCCGATGCGGCGTCAACGAACCAGCCCCGAACGCTCTGTAAAAGCGTGCAGCTTGTGATCGATTAGGGAGGAAAGGGAGGGGGGGGGGGGGGCTATACGCTATCACAAACAACGCGAACACTGTTGCACAGCGTCACCACGAGGTGGAACCGTACAGGATACGGTAATAGCCGCGCATATGCTTTCCTCTTCAAAAAGAAAACCTCCTCGCTGTCATCTGTCTCTTGGAGCACGTCAGGCAGATTCGCAGTGGAATTGCTTCGTCTGCGTCTCCATCCCGCGCTCTCCCCTCGACAGTCGATCGATTTGTTTAAGACTCTCTGTAAGCGTATAGATGTACCGCCGCTAATGCCGCATCTTGGGCGCTCGTTGAGGCGTTAGAAGAAACGCAGCTGTGGGAATTGCGCGTGCAGCTGGCGCGAGCGCGCCGCTGCATGATCGCGCGCAGGGATCACGACTGCATGCGTCACGACACGTTGCCGGTGTTTCGAGCCGAATAACACCTCGCCTGCACGCATACACGTACATAGCTGCGATATCGCGCAACATTGCGTAAATGTTGCGAAGAAAGAAAAAAAGAACAGCTGCCCACATAATATATTTTCGCGTGGTATAGTCCAGACGAACTTCGTGCAGACGAACTTCGTGCAGACGAACTTCATCGAACCCTTGATTATGTGGTATATAGTAACGGTGATGAAACCAGCAAAACTGTGAATGGTGAAACTAGAGTGTTTTATCGGGCGAACCTGTGCCCTCGAAAACAGACCACACTCAAAGCAGAACGATAGCGGCGAACATACAGAGTCGGCGATCGCCGAAAATATTGATCTGCCGGTCGAGTGCGTCGGCTTTTATACACAAGCCCGTCGAACGTCCCAGAGTAATCGCAGGTGCCCGCGTGTCTTCCAGAAAGTTCTACGCCATTCGCGTCGCGCATACCTGAAGTCAGATTACACAAGGTTCGGTGACAATAGGCAGCGGATAGAACCACCGATAACATTCCAGAAACTTCCGATACATGCCGGCGTGTCCCGCGCTGAGAGATAACATTTGCTAGACGGTGAAAAGCGCTCACACAAAAAGATAAACAAGTCCACGTGTCAATATATATATATTGTAAGCACTATTAACGTACTTCGTCGTTTTCATTTGTACATAGCCATCATCATCTTCCCTCTTCTTCGACTTTTTCGCGCGTGAGCTGCGGGCGCTGCCTTTTTGGAATAAACAGCGCTGGGCAACTTGATCGGTCTCGGTATTATAAAGTGGTGGAGGTACGTCAAGATCCCGACGTCCTCTCGCGTTCCCGTCCTCCCTGGAGCTCCGTTCCGGTCGCCGCCTGCACCCAGCTACCCCTACAACAATGGACACTTCCAACCCCGGCCCTTCCGGCGCCTCTAACCCTACCACAGAGACGACCCCGCCTGCGGCGCCCTCTTGGACTGTGACGAGCCCTCAGCGCGATCCCCCTGTCTTCGCAGGACTCCGCGGTGATGACGTAGACGATTGGATCGACCACTACGACCGCGTGAGTTCTTGCAACAAGTGGAATGACACCCAGAAATTGAGGCACGTCGCCTTCTACTTGACCGGTGTTGCAAAGACGTGGTATTTCAACCACGAATCCGACATCGCGGATTGGTCCACGTTTACCTCGAAGCTGCGGCAAATCTTCGCTTCCTCGTCTGGCCGTGCAGAAGTCGCCAAACAGAAGCTGGGAACGCGGCGCCAACTTGCCCAAGAGTCTTACACCTCATACATAGAGGATGTCTTGGCTCTGTGCCGCCGTGCGAATCCTAGCATGACGGAAGCCGAACGCGTTCGCCACATCTTAAAAGGCATTGGGCCTGTCGCATTCAACGCCTTAATCGTGCAAAATCCGGCTTCTGTCCAAGACATCACTTCAACGTGTCAACGCCTCGACGAGCTGCAGTCTATTCGTCTTCCACATGACAGCAGCGATCCTCAGGTTCCCCATTCTCCAGATCTACGTGCTCTTATCCGCACCATCATCCGCGAAGAGCTTCACCTACAAGACCTCAGCCGTCCACCTGCTGCCTGCGCCCCATCCCCCACCTTCGACTTGCGCGAGGTCGTAAAGCAGGAGTTGACAGCGATGACCACACCCACGACGCATCTTGCTCCGGTAGCGCGCTCCACACCTACCTACGCGGATGTTGTTTCGCTACCCACCCCTACCGTGCCTTCCGTGCCTTCCGTGCCTACTGGCGTTTCCTATGACCATTTGGCTTCGATGGGACCCAGAGCACTTGCTGCGCCATCGTACCCTCAGTGGCGTCCACCTCGTCCGGTTTGTTTTTACTGCGGTATACGCGGCCATATATCCCGCTTCTGCCGCCGGCGCCAGCAGGATGAAAGGCGAGGCTATGCTGAGCATGAAAGAGACCGCACTCGCCGATCAGCCGACTACTATCCCGGACCGTACTCGTCCCCGCCACAGCGTTCTCCGTCTCCACCAGCTGCTCCCAATCTGCCTCATAGTTCCCGTTCGGCCAGACGTCGTTCTCCATCCCCTTACCGGCGCTCTACATCACCGCTTCGCCCCACTTCCCATTTTGTCGACCAGCACTCGGAAAACTAACTGTTGCAGTTTTTGGAGGGGAAACTGCTTCTTATCGGTCTTCAAAAATTCCTCCTGTTCGCCCGGCCAACATGCTTTCTGTGACTGTCGAAGGTGTTCCCGCGTCAGCTCTCATCGATACCGGTGCCGCCGTTTCTGTTCTGCGGAGTGATCTGTGTTCGCGGCTCCGTAAAGTAAAAACGCCTTATCTTGGACCTATTTTGCGTGGTGCTAATAATGCATTCATTCACCCTGACGGACAGTGTACTGCTCGTGTTCTCATCGACGGCATACGCCACCACATCGAGTTTCTCATCCTTCCAACGTGTATCCATGAAATTATACTGGGTTGGGACTTCCTACATTCTGCTTCAGCCGTCATTTCATGTAGAGAGGAAGTTGTCCACATCACGGATACAGAGCTTGAACCTGTTGCGGACTCTTCACTTTCATGCGTGAACTTGACCATCGCTGCCGACTACGTCCTGCGTCCTGGTCACGAAGACGTTGTAGCCGTAACTTCCAGTCAAATCGCCGACGGAGACGCCCTAGTCGCCCCTTCTTCCCGCTGTACTTCTCGCGGAATTCTCATTGCCACCTGTCTCGTCCGGTTTTCACGCGGCTGCGCCCTTCTGTCTGCTTGCAACACGACCCCAGATCCTGTGATGTTGCCCAAAGGGATGACTGTGGCAACCCTCGCCGACACTCAACCTATCTCTCTAGTCACGCTTTGCCCTTCTTCATCGCCAGCCCCAACCTCAGGTTTGGATGATTCTTTCCCTCCTCCAGCTGTTCTTGGTTCTGACCTAACAGCCGCGCAGTCCGAAGCCCTAATGGTGGTCTTGGCAAAACACAAAGCCTGTTTCGACAGCTGTTCCCCTGTGTTGAGCCAAACTCCTGCGGCTACACACCACATCGAAACCGATGGTTCCGCTATTATACGACGACGCCCCTATCGTGTATCGCCGTCGGAACGAAAGGTCATTGAACAACAGGTTGCTGACATGCTTGCGCGGAAGATAATACGACCATCATCTAGCCCATGGGCGTCTCCCGTGGTCCTGGTAAAGAAAAAAGATGGCTCAGTTCGCTTTTGCGTGGATTATCGAGCGCTCAATAAGATTACACGCAAGGACGTATATCCAATCCCTCGAATTGACGACGCTTTGGACACACTACAAGGGGCGGAGTATTTCTCCAGCCTTGATCTTCGGTCAGGATATTGGCAAATTCCGATGAACGAGACTGACAAAGAAAAGACCGCATTCGCTACACCGGATGGCCTTTATGAATTTAACGTGATGCCTTTTGGCCTTTGTAATGCTCCTGCCACATTTGAACGCATGATAGACAACGTCCTTCGTGGTCTAAAATGGAAGACATGCCTCTGTTATCTGGACGATATTGTCATCTTTTCGTCTGACTTCAGCCAACATCTTCATCGATTAGACGAAGTTCTCAAGTGCCTTGCGAATGCTGGTCTCCAAATCAATACAAAAAAATGCAAATTTGCAAGCAAAACAATAAAAGTATTGGGTCACGTCGTCTCAAAAGCTGGCATCCAGCCTGACCCCGAAAAGATTAGTGCCGTTCTTCAGTTTCCTCGCCCCCAGCAACAGAAAGATCTACGTAGTTTCCTCGGCTTGGCGTCATATTTTCGTAGATTTATACGCAACTTCGCAGCAATAGCAGCTCCTCTACACAAGCTACTGGTTACCGGTGCCTCTTTCACGTGGACTAGCGACTGCGAGTCGGCTTTTCAAGCTCTCAAGCGGCATCTTACTTCCGGACCAGTGCTTCGCCACTTCGATAATCGTGCCCCCACCATACTCCATACTGACGCAAGCGCACAAGGTATTGGCGCAGTACTTCTGCAACGTAATACAGAATCTAAAGAGCAAGTCATAGCATATGCCAGCCGAACACTTTCTCCAGCTGAGCGGAACTACACCATTACAGAGCAAGAGTGCCTGGCTATCGTTTGGTCGATTCAGAAATTTCGCCCATACCTTTACGGCCGCCACTTCACCATCGTCACTGACCATCATGCTCTGTGTTGGCTGTCATCAATGAAAAACATGTCAGGACGCTTAGGACGCTGGATACTGCGCTTGCAGGAATATGACTTCACTATAACATACAAGTCTGGAAAACGCCATCATGATGCAGACGCATTGTCTCGCTGCCCACTCTCACTCTCTCCCGGTAACGCGCCGTCGTCTTCCCAACCACGTCGTTCCGATGATACGCTTGCCTCCCACCAACTCTCGATAACGCCCCTGGACCAAGTTACGCTTTCATCACGCTCTGATTTCGTCTCGCTTCAGCGGGCCGACTCCTACTGTCGAGCTCTCATGGATCGCCTTAGTGGGTTCACCGAACCACCCAACAGCCGCTTGCGACGCCAACTTCGACAATTCCGCCTTCAAGGTGGCGTGCTACACCGCTACGTTTACCACCCAACAGGTCACCGGTGGGTCCCAGTTCTACCTCGCTGCCTTCGCTTGCGGGTATTAGAGGCACTTCACGACGATGTATCGGCTGGCCACTTAGGCTTCCACAAGACTTACGACCGCATAAAGACCCGCTGCTTCTGGCCTGGCCTATCAACAACGGTGGCCAAATACATTGCCTCTTGTGCGTCATGTCAGCACCGCAAACGCTCGACATCCCCTCCTGCCGGTTTACTACAACCTCTCCCTTGCCCGGACGCACCTTTTGAATTTGTTGGCATTGATTTATATGGTCCCTTGCCGTTGACACCCTCCGGTCACCGTTGGATTGTCACTTCAGTCGACCATTTAACAAGATATGCCGAGACTGCCCCTCTGCGATCCGGCACCGCTTCTGAGGTCGCCGACTTTTTCTTGCGCGCCATCGTCTTGCGCCACGGGGCTCCTCGCGTTCTTCTCAGTGACCGTGGCAAGGCGTTCATTTCACAAGTTCTCGAGGAAGTTCTTCGAGCCACTAATACCGTCCACAAATCTACTTCTACTTATCATCCGCAAACAAATGGCCTTACTGAGCGCTTCCACCGTACGCTGTCTGACATGATTGCCATGTACATCCGTCCTGACCACACTGACTGGGATAAAATTCTTCCTTTTGTGACATTCGCATATAATACTGCTATACAACGGACTACCGGCTACAGCCCTTTCTTCCTTGTGTATGGACGATCTCCTTCCACCATATTCGACAGAGAACTATTTTTCGCACCTTCTTCGCCTAACGCGTCGCTTCCAGAAGATTTTGCTGCCCGAGTTGCACATTGCCGTCAAATCGCCCAGCAAAGCACAGAAGCTACCCAAGCTGAGCGCAAGCGTTACTGCGACAACAAACGCCGTGACCTACGTTTTCACCCAGGAGACCAAGTCCTGCTTTGGACTCCAGTCCGCACCCCAGGCCTCTGTGAGAAGTTCCTTCCACGCTACATTGGTCCATACACCGTTGTGCAGCAAACATCTGCAGTGAACTATCTCGTCCGCCCAGTACACGTTAATAGTGCTTACAATATATATATATATATATATATATATATATATATATATATATATATATATATATATATATATATATATATATATATATATAACGAGGTGCACGATACGATTTTAAGACCTGTTTATATTATACCGTGCTTGGCCGCCAGACGTCTAGCGACCGAACACACCGAAGGTGTTGTAATTTTGTCTTGCACATTGTTATTTATTTTCTTCTTTTTTTCGCTAACCAGCTTAGCCAACATTAGCTGGGCCACACGGTACACAATAATAATAATAATAATATTTGGGGTTTTACGTGCCAAAACCACTTTCTGATTATGAGGCACGCCGTGGTGGAGGACTCCGGAAATTTCGACCACCTAGGGTTCTTTAACGTGCGCCTAAATCTAAGCACACGGGTGTTTTCGCATTTCGCCCCCATGGAAATGCGGCCGCCGTGGCCGGGATTCGATCCCGCGACCTCGTGCTCAGCAGCCCAACACCATAGCCACTGAGCAACCACGGCGGGTGACGGGTACGGTACACAACAAGACGTCTAACGAATCTGGGCTGAAATTTAATCTCACAGTGCGCGCACTTGTCCTACCAACTCTGAATGTGGAATATAACGAATGGCCCTTATCACGAAGAACAGAAGAGACAATCAATCAATCAATCAATCAATCAATCAATCAATCAATCAATCAATCAATCACTAGCCGCGGTTTCCCAGCGGCTAGAGGTTTTACGGGTCCAATACCACTCGCGGCGGTCGCGTTTGCGATATCGGGGGCAGATTTGTATAACGCTCGCGTGGCGTGCATTTGGTCTAATCTAGAGCCCTCCACTACACACCTTGTAATCACATCGCCTTTTTTGGCACGTAAAAACCCCAAAATGTATACCGTCATCACACCATACAGCATGTCCCCTATAGCTGGCACTGCCTGTCCTTCCCCTCAACGAGCGAACGTGATACGCGCTATCACACTATAACGTCGGCGTGCCGCAACGCACTCGCCATATCGCACGGTTCGTACACTTCGCGGAATGTTGTAGCCACACGCGGAAAGACGGATCCCGCGTGCTATCGGAGAGTGTGCGCCGATTATTGCACCACGCCTTATCGAGGTTGCACCACTATCTCGAGGTGTACGCAAGACGACGGCCCCACAAATAGAAGCTGTGTAGCACGATCGCCGCGCAATTCGATTAGACGAGTGCCGAGCACGTTGTCTATACACAGCGATCGTGGTGTCGTGTTCTCGTCTCGTGTGCGACCAACAAGCCCAAGCCGCTATTCTAGCGAGAGCGTTCGCCATCGCCGAGCTGTGTACACCTTGATTCGGAGCGCACGAGTTCGGTCAACTGAAGGCTTTCCTTCGGATTTAGAGACTTTGCCCGTCTTTACTACAGCACGTGACGATATAGCCGCGTTTACGTGAATGCCATCAGAAGCGTATCGCGTTTATTAGCGCATCGTGGCAACACTACGCGACAGCGTTTAAACGTGGCACCGCCGTGGTGACCCATATGCGGCGGACCAATACCCGCCGTGGTTGCTCAGTGGCTATGGTGTTAGGCTGCTGAGCACGAGGTCGCGGGATCGAATCCTGGCCGCGGCGGCCGCATTTCGATGGGGGCGAAATGCGAAAACACCCGTGTACTTAGATTTAGGTGCACGTTAAAGAACCCCAGGTGGTCGAAATTTCCGGAGTCCCACACCACGGCGTGCCTCATAATCAGAAAGTGGTTTTGGCACGTAAAACCCCATATATTATTATTATTATGCGGACCAAACGCAGTGATCTAAGTTGGCGTTAAAAAAATAGAAGATTGCTGACGTGCGCGGAGATGTCAAGCTGACTATCGTCGGCATTTTGTGTGACTGAGATTCGGTTGTAGAGTAACACGAATGGAAGCAGCGCCACTTATACAATCCACAAAAGATTTGTTGTTGATATATATAATAAAATTATAACTTCGAGACGGTGATAAGAAGAAAAGAATCACAGCCTCAAGGCCCGCAAAAGATATTAAAGTATATCTACTCGAGTCAACTGCCACAGAGCGACGGAGACGATCACTCGGGATGAAGTCTCTCCTTAAGTGGATATACCACGAATTCAGTCTATTAATTATACCATATAGCGGGTTGGGTGCCTATCTATGCGAAAGCGCCACATTGCTCATTGAACGAAAAAAAGCCGGCGCCTGTCATCTGTATAGCAGCGAAACAGCAGGTAGGCGTGACCGCGTTCACCTTCGCGCACTTAATGGAAAGAAGACACGAAGAATCAGCGCAATTCCCGCTCATATCCTCCTAAGAAAAAAAAAAGAAAAACACGGGCATTGTGCTAAGCGTAAGCACCACCGATTGCACGACGCTCGCTTGATAATAAAGCAGCCGGCTCACTTCGCTTCGGAAACCGTTACACACGCGTGGTACACGGCCGCGGGGTGGGAGGCGGACCTCGCCTTCGTTCCTCAAATCAGGCGCGCGCGAGGCTCTGCACGCAACTACAGCGCGCACGCGAGCGCTCCCATTTCCTTCTCCGCCTACCGTTTTCCTCGTGCACGCCGTGGTGCAACCGACCGACGGCACCGACAGTTCTGTTCAGCGATTGCGCAAGCATTGCGGCCGTCGCTCGCCACACGTTCGGAAATTATTACATTTTTATCCCCCCTCCCTAATCACAGCCGTCACACCACGCGGTTCACGTTAGCCGTGACGTCACACGCGTGGAGCGTGCGACGGACGGGGCGAGGCGTAAACACGGAAAGACCACAGGCGCGTGCCAACATGCACGTCCGCTGGAACATCGCCGGCCGGACGTGGAACTACGTCAGAAAGCCGGCGGGGGCACCGGAAAGGATCCTCCGTCGCACCGCTTCCCAGCACCGGGGGAAAAGTCACCACTCAGGAGAGGAAGAGGCGTGGACACGTGGTCCTCGGACGCCGCGGTATAATGTACAATCGGCGATTTAAAAAAAAAGGAAAAGAAGAAAAGTTCATGCGACGGGGAGTGCCACTGCAAATGTGAACCTTTGCTTTGGTAACTATTTCAAGCACAGCTGTCTGTTTCTATAACAAAAGGCAAAATTACCGAAAAAATAGAAGGTTGTGAGAGAGACTAAGTAAAGTTCGCAACTTCAGGCTGGGGTGGTGGTTCACAGCTATTACGGTGTGTTAGGGCGCGAATCAAAGTAAATTTAAACTTCATTGTGACTAACGTTGTTCACTTCAGACCGGCTATCATCGGAAGCAGAACCAGCGACATAACGACCAGACAGCCGTTGGCCATGACATATCCGTGGACACATGCATGTTCACCAGGGAGATATTAAAACAACTATAAGCCCCATATCAAACAATCAAATACGAATAATCCCATATATTCATATCAGATTATTGGATATAGGGATGATGGGGTAGTTCGTTTTCTTTTTTTTTCTTTCAATAGAATACTGATCAGTAAATGTGCGTGCAGCAGTGTTGGAACACTTGACAGCGATTCCGCGAGTCGGAATCCTCCTCAAAATCGGCCGCTGATCAAAATCACACCATCTGCCAGAATGGCTACGTATCCATTTCGTTGTACTTGGTAAGGTGTGGCACACGGGTCCTGTGGACTTACACGTGCCGTTACGCTGACACATGAGTTAATTTCCCAGAAATATTGCGTAAGCTTTTGCGAAGCGAAAAAGAAGTTTTGGATTGCTCCGCAAAGTCGGGTGAAAAGTTGTCTCGCTCGGGTGTCAGTATTCTGGAACAGCGCCGCCGTGAGAAACCAGTATGCTGTCTAAATGAACACTCAGCCACGAATGTTTACGTAGCTATCTTGCACTGAACACAGGAACTATATTCGCGCTCAAAAGTATAAAGAGCGAGAGACAGCTGCAGAAATTAGCAGCAACAAACTTAACAGTGTCTCCGGTCACCGTTGTCTGTTTCTGAATTTCTTTTTTATTCTGGATATTGTAAAGTAAAATCGATGTTATAGCCCTGCACAATGCACTTTTCGATGGTAACAGCACTTTTGCTATTCTAGAGAGGAGCCAGTTGACGCGGTGGAGTGAAAGTGCATGTTGGCTCTCAACATACAAATGGAAACATCACCGCAGACAGAGAATCTTATTGCTGACATAGTCAAATGTATACGTACAGTCAGGTTCGGTGTGGTGCAGGGGTAAGATGCTGGGTTCGGGATTTTGACGTGACAAGTTGGAAACCCCGGCGGAGAACTTTTCTACTTCTTTTAATTTTTTTTTTACTTTTTGGCACTAGCCAATTTACATAGCCCTAAAGAGGTCTCTGTGACTATTAATTAAACATTGATCAAGAAGTACAGGACGTCACACTACAGACAGCAGACGTCAGACAAGAGACGTCAAACAGACGTCAGACAGCAGACGTCAGACAACAGAACGTCAGACAACAGAACGTCAGACAACAGTACGTCAGACAACAGAACGTCCCAAAATACGACAGAGTGAAATTTCCTGTTGCGTTTTTCAACCGGGTATGCAAAGGTAAACCATTAGGTTAACGAAATTTTTGTCAGAAAACACATCGAACTTTAAAAAAAAAAGGAAAAGAAACTGTTATTCCCCTTTGTTTCTATTTGGGGCTACGATGCCACTCAATCTGCGTTACTTTAGCAGACGACCAAACACAGTCCTCCGTAGTTTGACGATTCGCGCACACTGCTTTCCTAAGCGTGCGTTTCCTCTCTAGTCTAAACAACCTTCGCGCTTACGCTTTCAAGCACTGGAAAAGTCCATACGGGTCTTCAACACAATCGTAAGCGTCGTCAGCCGCACTAGATCGCTTGGCTCAACTCCACGGCGCCACTCCCTACAGCAGTACTCGTATGTGCCGTCTGCTCGGTACAGACAGCAAAGTAGCCTGTATCGCGTTACAAACATCAACGGCGTCTGCTCGAAACTGTGCCTTTGCCGTCTACGTCAGCACTGGAGCGTGACTTGACATGACGGCTGTCCGGCGAAAGTACCAGTTTACGCCAGTGATTTGGAACCAGCACACACACTCAGTCGAGCGCGATGCATCCAGAGCGCCCGAAAACCCTCCCCTTACGAGAAACAAAATTCTTGGGCACAGCCGATGTCAACCCGAGTTGCTTGAAAAAGCATTAGTTTACAGTGAAACCTCCTTATAACGAAGCCGAAAGGGGAGCTAGAATTCTCAGTCACATACATTACTTCATTTTATCCCAAATTACTTGTACTGCACTATGAATCTCCGTGGAGATTTCAAGACGAATGTCCCGTACTACGTTATATTTACTATTTCGTTATATCCGGGTCGTTTCCTTATAACCAGACTTGAGTATAGGTTCTTTAGGAGCCTCGGAACTGTGTCAGGAACTGTAGTCGTTGTCAGTTGCCCATGCCGCTCTTGTGCGGACAGATTCGATTTTTTTTTTTTGCCGCCATATTTTCAACCCTTTCGCCTTGCCCCAGTGAACAGTACACAACCAGAGAGTTATTCTGATTAAGCTCTTAAGCCTTTTACCTCTTTCTCTCCCTTTTCCTGTACAAATGCACACCACCGTTTGGATCAACGTTCTTAGACATACTTCAGTTTCGCAGCTCCCTATGCGAGCACATTGGCCGACGTGGCCGAAACGGGTGTCACTGAAACTACCGGCGCTGCAGTCGCGTCTTTCGTCATGCGCCGCGCGTCGTCTGCTCCTGCTGCGACGCGTCGTTTGCACCAACAGGCCTGTAAACGCTTATCCGTCGGTAAATGTAGTTTAGATACGAAGTCTGAGTTTTGTGACAAACCTGCCGCGCGTAAGTAACGGGGACTTCACGGTGTCTGTGCACTATCGGCGCTGCAGTGACACATCTCTCACGCAGCGCGCATCGTCTACTCCTGCGATGTCATCTCTGCGGTGGGTCGTTTTCCCCAACTGGCCTGTGCCGTTCACTCTTTGACGACTGTGTTTTGGCTGCCCTAACAATATTTTATGCCAAGGACCTTTGAATGACATGTTTAGCTAGTCTTTAGAAGCTGCAACTACACCGCAAATGAGAGGTCGTGCACTGCGATTCCGCTTTTCAACCAACTTTTTCCCTATAAAAGCGCCACGGTGCTCCCTTCAGCGGGGGCTTTGTTTTTTGCTGCTTATTCTTAAGATGTGTATTCATTAAAGACGGCGAGCGCCTGTGCAGACGTAGGGACATTAACGCATCACGCCCAGCAGTCGCTTGAGACAACGCTGTGGTGAATTGATCCACCCCCGTCAACGCTTCGCCTAATAAATTTAATTGACACATGTATTTTTTATAGTTGTCCGCGGATATTATGGGACGTGCAAATGAGTTGGAAGTGATCTGTGAGCAGTGACAAGGATGAAGTTAAATACTATGAACATATTTATGTCAAAGCTTAATTCATTTTCTTTTTGACGAACAAAACAAACAACAAACACAGTGACACTTTTTATTTACTTTGTGCACAAAAAAGTAATTTTGAGCTACTTTTGCTCAAAGCAATTTTGCCCTCTTTCTGGCTGCTTGCACCTGCTCTGTCAGCGAGTTATCGACGCCAATCAGCACAAGTTATATATGAAATAAACTACGCTAGCTCACCTGTCCATATTTGTGCTTGAGCAAATGGTTGCGTACACACTTCAGTGCATGTCGCACATCACACACGAAATAAAGGTACGCGCTCTCAGGCAGGCATGGATGTGGAATCTTGTGAGAAGGTGAGGTTACGCTGCCGCTGATTCCCATCTGCTGCCACATCGAGCGATTGTTCCCAGCCCCGTCACTGACTACGGCGTTCACCATAGCACCATGTTTATGCAATTGCATTACTGCTTGCAACACCAGCTCTGCTAAAATCTTGCCAGGCGCAGCACCTTTCGTGGCAAAGGTGGCAATCGGTTGCACCCAGCTCTCCAGAAGTGGTACGAACATCAGCACGAGCGCATGATCTGCAAGTTGGTCAGTTCCTTCATTTGAAATACCGCCGTAGTCCACAAAACCATCAAGTTTGAAGGTTGACTTGTTGAAATCGTACGCCTGGCGTAACTTAATTTCATCCAAAATCAGTGTGCCGAATTTCTTCCCATCTGCTCTGTTGCCCAGCTGTTTTCCAATAGCTTCTATACAGAGAGGATTGAAGCATGGTATTCCTTTCAGTATTTGTGTGAGACGGCTCAGGGAGGGCAAGGGCAGCTGGCATCTTCATGTCAGACAGAAGCTTATATGCTCGAGGGCTCGCTATCCTCAGCATTAAACAATTCAGAAGCCAGTCCGCATTGTACCGCGCGCCACACGGAGACTTTGCTTTCAACTGTTTAAACGATGTCATAAATGCAAGTCGCTGCAAAGGCGGAAGTTCGGCCAACGCTTCCTCGATTCTGTTATCGGGCATTTCAGAAAGCCTTTTCTTCAGAGCCAAAATTTGCTTCTTTTGCTTTTGATGCGCAGCAGCCGCCCTAAGCAGCCTCTTCTTCACATTGCGTAGTTTCTGATATCGCTTGAGCGTTGCGCTCGGAGCCTTAATGCTCAGTCGAAGTTTCCTCTGTAGACGAAGACAACGCGCGCAGACTAGTTGCTTTGTAAGTACATTGCACTGCTTGTGATGCATATTATCTGATGTCGCCGTGTCACGCTGGGCTGCTTTCACGCCCGCACACATGTTCAAGCTCTCTGCTTCTCTCAGGATTCTTTCCACACTTGCAATGCTAGTCGCAGCTCGAAATAGCCTCTTGTGAATTTTGCTGTAGCCGTTTAAGTACCATCCTCTTCAAGCACAATTAACAGTTTTCATTACTCGCAGATGCCCGGCTACCAGTTGCCTCATATAAAATACTCCACATCGCTTCTGTGTTGCGTCGTCCTCAACAATTTCGAACTTCCAGAGCGCAGAAGGCAGTGTCACGTACGTGAGATCGTTGAACACCAAGTGTGTAGCGCATATTTCTGAAGTTCCTTCTTCCAAGCCCAATAGCAGGTTTGAAGTTGAAGCGCTGTCACTACAAGCTTCGCTCGATGTAGTTGCCGGCACTTGCGCTCGTTCTTTTGGTGGACGTCGCTTTCGCTTCACATTTTTTGGCTTTGAGATGTGCTCAGGCAGCCCAGGAAAGAGCCGAGGAAGTGCGCCGGGAGCAAGCATCCATTTCCCGCGAGGAATCATTATTTCTTTGTTACCCACAACATGCTTGTACTATTTCAAAATGTCGTCGTCCTCAAAGTGGCGGTCACACACTTTTGATTTGTTTGTGAGGTGTTTGTCTTTACGGTGTAGCATGCGCTCCCAACTTTTAAACTCTCCAGCGTCTTGCGGCGGTGCGAAAAAATGGTGACCAGCGGCATCGTGTCTAAGGCCGCTCGTGCAGCCGGGGGCAAAACAGCACGGCATAGGGAACTTCTTGCTGTCATGAGATGCGGAAACGCTTCTTCAAGAAGCTTTTCAAGAGAGCAAATCGCGACACATCACACAACACCTACAAAACGGAGAAGGATAGCGACTGACGGTGCAGCGCAACAAATATGAAACCAGAAGTGAAAGCAGAAGTCAAGTTTCAAGTTCCTTACCAGAAACGCACTTACAATACATAGCTCAGATCACAATATTTCACAAAGAGGTTCAAAATTAAGAACTGTGAAATAACTACTTCTCAAAATATAAAACAGAAACTACCAGAAATGACGCAACTTCTATCAGAAACGAAACAAAAAGTGACGAAAGACGCGATCGCAGCGCCGCTAGTTCGCGTGACCACCACTTCGGCCATCTCCCGAGCGGAGCTGCGAAACTGAAGTATGTCTAAGAACGTTGGTTTGGATTAGAGACTAGCAAACGGGCATGTGGACAGATATTCACCCATTAAAGGTGTGTTCCAATTCTGGCCAGCATCGGATACAGTCTGCGTAGACAGCCAGTAAGGCAGTTTCGAGCCCAAGCAATGGAACGCGTCTGGAACCGTCTGGAAGACATCACTGCGACGTGACACCACCTCGCCTCAACACGAATAACACTAAAACAAGAAAAAAAATACGTATCTCTATATATTACCTCTTTGGGCATGCGAACTTATATAAAAAACACAACGTAGTTAACAATAACGGCAAAGGAAAGCGCAACGGCTTTTTTTCTGCAGAGACGTATGACCCTCCCCTCGAGTTTCCAATGCCTTCTGCTCTACCGCCATCTTGTCTGGACAGCAACGTAGCCTGCATCGTTTCTGAATTCGATGCTGTCTTTCTTCAACAGCTTCGTCAGAGATGCAACGAAACTTAAGCTTACCGCTGTCTGCTACGACGTCTCCTTTGCCGTCTAAGACGAGTACTGGAACACATGGCCGCACTCTTTAACCATGGAGTTGAGCATCGCTCTTTAACCCAAAGAGTTTCAAGCAATTACTACAGGGAACTATGGTGCTAGTGTCTACGGGAGTTGCAATCGGGGCACTTCATGCGGCATGGGAATGATGGGTAGTACATGGATTTGCCTACACTTCCTCCTTCTGGCTTTAAGTGGCTTAGCGACATTACAAAGTGACCATACTCAAGGAAGTACTGGGTCATAAATAATTAAATATACATTGTTAAAATTGTCCGACAGCAGGATTCGAACAGAGGACCTCTAGCACACAAGTCAGATATCGAAGCCATCACACTAGGACGCATAGACAAGCGGAACCACTGCAATGAACACCAATCATGCGTAGTTGCGGAGTCATGTTACCCTCTCCATTAAAAAAAGATTAAGAAAAGTATGAATTGCTTCGAAATTTAGGCCAATTTAGGCACAAATAAAGCGTAATAAACGAAGCGCCAAGGAAAATGATCAGACATATCCATGCGCTACCCATCATTCCCAGGTGACTGACCGATCGCAGCGCCAGAGTTCCCTCCAGTGATTACTGTAGGAAACTACGCTGTAACCCAAGACGACGGCGCCTCCAAACGTTTCCAGCTAATAACGCGGAATAGAGCCTGGTTAAAAAAAAAAAAAAGAGACCTACCAGCTCAGCATGTGCTTTTTCTTTTTTTTTGGAAAGCGGAGCTTCGGTGAAGCCGGCAAGTGGCAGCGCGCTTGTCACGACCGCCGCAAGCGCGAGGCCAAACCAGAAAAAAAAAGAAAGAAAAAAAACCGAAAGAACACGTCCGTCTGCGCGCGCCGCGCGTGCAAGGTCTCCGAAAGATTACACGCGCAACAGCAGCTGTTGACGCTGCGATAACAAACAAACAAACAAACAAACAAACAAACAAAAAAACCCGCGCCGATATGGCCCGCGTGCGAGCTGTGCAGCGTCGCCTCCGGGTATACGCACACACGCAGGGCGATTCCGCCGTCGCTGGCCCCGCCGATCGCGTCATGCGAAATCGCGCCTCGCAAAAACACGTTGCCGCAACCGTCGCGACGACTACGACGCCACTGTTGCGTCACACGGACGCGACGCGTTTATTAGCGACACGCTGCCACGACGATCGCCACCGACCCATGACCATGCGCCACGCACCTCCCTTTCCCATTTAACACCCTCCTCCTGCTCCTCCTCCGCAACGCCGAATAGAAAGAGAGAGAAAGAGAGAGAGGGAAATAGATTACGTAGAGAGAGACGAAACAAGTCGCAACCCTCTCTCGCGCGGCGGCAGTTATAGGGGGGAGGGCGTACGTATATGAGGAAAGTGAGAGCGGCCGGATCGAGGCCCGATTGCGCAACGGGTTTACGCGGAGTTGCACGCGAACGGCGAAAACGGCGGGCAATTTTTAGCTCCTTCCGAGACGAGCGCGCCTACTTACCGCCGAGGCTTTCGCGAGCGCCGAGAAAGAAAAAAAAGGGAGGGAGGGAAATTCCGAGTATACCGAACGACGCCTCCCCGCCTTGCCCCTCATTAAAACTACGCGCGCGAGCGTCACCGTGTACTAATCACGACCGTTCGCAAACACCACACACACACACACATAAGGTTCGGGTTGCAACAGTAGAGCGTAATGTATAAGCCCGTAGCCGGCTATCTTCTTGGTCTAGAACGGCGATGGCGCGTTGCCGGTTGTTTTGCGAACGTCATGGGGCTGATTTGTAGGGGGAAAAAACAAGAGGGCCCCCCTCCCCCCCCCCCCATATGTCACCAGACGGACACGTCTCCCTTTAGCGAACATAACGTGGCAAAACAAAGCGTTAACAAGTGCGGATCTTGGGGAAAGAATAATTAACCAGCGTTTACTAGCACGACAAGTATGTAGCGTAAAGAAAACTAATAGAGGCGACAAACCATGAAAAGATCGTTACCAATTTTCGATCGTCTTTGAAAGCGAACTTGCATTTATCGCTTTGTTAGGTATATATAATTATCAGCTTCACGAAAAAAGAAAATTGTTACGGTGGACGTTCTTGCTTATATGTACCTTACCTTCCAATTACGTGTTCGGTTTTGATCCCCGAAGTTCATGTCTCTGCAAACCGAAAATCTGCTTTATCTAATTTTGATATATGAAATCCTCCCACGGTGTCTTCAAATTTTTCGGCCACCTACTGAAGATGCGTCATCTTTGACCTATATGTCTAGACACCTTTCATAACTGTAAAGCTATCTTTCCTGCGAGGCAGTTTGCATAACCAAAGGCGGCGTACTCTCTCTTTTTTTTTGTTTTTACAACAGCCTGTCTGAGAACAGTTCGCTTATAATGTGATATGCAAAAACTGGCGGACGCTTAAGCTGTGCTTTAATTGTGGAACGCGATAGCATTCAAGGATCCAAGACTCATTCTCATGCTTCCCGGCAACTGCAGCTGATGTAACGTCATTCTTTACCGGGAAACGCTGGCAGTGAACGTTATGAGCGAAGGCGAGCTTTCTGGTAGAAAACGCGGCCCCTTGCATGTGCCGATTCCGGAGGTGGTGCACAGCCGTGCCAAACCTCAAAAGGCAGCTGGAAAAGGTCGTCCGTGTTATAGCTTATGCCTAACAGAATTATGTTTTGTTGTATATTCAAGTTACAATCTGACGCCATAATGTCTGTAGGTTGTGTGCAAGTCGTACTTTACGAATTTTCCGACGCATTTTACTTTGAGAAGTTAAATTAGTCCAGTAACGCCTATGCACCAAGCGGAGGGCTTACGTGGTTTGGGATGCGTGGTTCGGGATGATATTTCTGTCACGGTCAACGCCGCCGACGCCGACATGCGCCAGCATGTGCAGCTGGGGCTTGTCTTCATTTGAAGGAAGACCGCGGTGCCGACATTAGTTGGTCAAATGTACAGTTCGGGGAAGCGCACTTGAGAGTTGGGAAAAAAAAGGTCATTTATGTTAATGAACCTGACAATAAAAGTAATTATTTAAAGAAATTGACCGACAGCTTCCCGGCAGATTTGCCGTGACATAGTGTTGGGGACACCTGTTGGCTCGATCTACTGGTTAATGCTATTATCATAAGGCTCGTGAGGCTGCTGTGACGTTACACAGCCCCTTATGCCGGGCCTGTGTTTTGTCCCGAGCAATTTTCTTTTGCTCCTTCGTCGCTCGCTTCGCCACCATGTTATCGTTATACGTCTATATCTCCGGGTTCGGCCACTGCGAGCGACTGATGCCGACAAAAAGAATGCGAAATCAAACGAACCGTTTGATTTCGCCACGAAGTACGGCTCCAGTACAGTACTGCCTCAGAGGGATTGCAGTTCCTTGGCGTCAGACCAACGCCACAGAGCTGCAAAAAACTGCGTAGTTGTGTTCAGTGGCAGGTGGCACAAAGCGCAGGTGGCAGTTCAGATGTCGCGCGTCAGTTCGTGCGTACATCGGTAACGTGCTGCGATACACTGCGAAGCAGCCGAGGCGCGCTGCTTAGTGGCAGGCTGTGATAATATGCGATTAATCACTTCTGTTTATGCGGCATAACGCCGACGTTATTCAAAACAGGGTGTCAGAGATGTGTGAGATATGTTAAGATGACGTCCTTCTCTGAAACCCGCATAACTAATTTTATATGCACCTGCTTCAAGAAAGGAAGCGAATATTCTTTTTTTTTCTTTTTAGGGAACGGGGCGGGAGGGGTGGAGAGGAGGGACCATACAGTGGCAATAACGAACGTATGGTATCAGCTGCGGACTACGCGTCAGTAAATACGTGATAGCTGAACAACCGCTTATAAAAGACTTAAACTCCAATTATTCTTTATTACTACTTATTTAAACTAGCAGCGAAAGCAACTGGCGATATCCGTTCGCTGCTCTCTCCCCAAATTCCTTCTTATCACACTGCGGGGCTACTGCGAGGAGCATCGAGAAACGACCGGCCCGCCACGTTGGTTCGGCGGCTACGGCCTTCAACTGCTCATCAAGAGGAGGTCGTGGGTTCGATTTCAAGCCGCGGCGGCCTTCGTTCACGAGAAAGCACAATACACAGGTTTGAGCGCACGTCAAAGACCGCCACACGTCACAGCCCACAGCACTTCTCCTCTTCTTCCCACACGGCGTCTGCCAAAGCCCGAGTGTTCTTTTGAGTTGCTAAATCAATCAACCAACCAATCAATCAATCAATCAATCAATCAATCAATCAATCAATCGTCAGGACTGGCGCCAGGCTCAAGGACTCCTAACGAGAAGACACGTCTCCGGCGCTGGAGCGTCTTCAATTAAGCGACTGCGATATGAACGCCAATTAAAGAAAGTTTATTAGCGACCAGTAGGTCGTGTCACGAAGAGGATGTCACTGCGACGCCCTTAAGGACGCGTCACCAGTTCTGCCGGAGCGAGTCACCACCTCGATCGGCCGCAATATCAGCGGCGACTCATCGCCACCGAGCCGTACGCACGAGATACCATCGCTTAATTATTCGATAAACTCTCGTTCGCTGGCGTCCGCCATCTCTGAAAAGGTGTTGCCGCGACGAACGAAAAGGCATTGTCTTTTTGGTTTCCATTGCAGCCTCTTCCAGGAAACTTGCGCGTACGTAAAACAGCTCTTCGATTATGGTCCTCGTGGAAGAGCGGTGACGCTTGAACCGCTACCTCTTGGAAGTGAACGCGTTCGTCACGCATGATTGAAAGCGCTGCCTTCGCTGCAGAACCGCACATAGTTCCTTCTCCTTTTTTGTTCATTTATTTATTTTTGACGCAGTGCGACATTTGAGTTGATAGCCGGCGCTTCTGATGTCATTTTCGTCTCTTCTGTTTTTTTTTTTCCTTTTTGGCTCCCTCTTTCTTTTATTCTGATCTTACAATTACATATCCTTAACAACTCTGCCAGCTTTCTGTCCATTTAAGGATACCGAATTTTCCCAATAGAAGCGGGTGGCTTGGTCGGGAGCAAAACGACGATTCCCTGATTGACTCTTTTAGTTATTATTGCAGACGGATCAAAATTATAGAACAAAAAATACAGGCAGTAATGAAGAAGGGAAAGCGGGTGTGGCCACGCGACCAGCGGAAGTTCGCAGGCATCACGCGTACTCAGTAAATGCGAATCCGACACGTGTGCTAATATACGAGTAAAACTGGTTAACTTAAAATTAAATGATGAAGTTTTTACGTGCCAAATACACAATCTGATTATGAGCCACGCCGTAGTGGGGGGACTCCGGAAATTTGGACCTTCTGGGTCGCTGACCTGTAAGTGCACCAGAAAAAAAAGAAAGAAAAAGAAACGCCAACGTCGGACGAACGATGGAACTATCGAGGCAGAAAGTTAAGCTAGGTGGTGTGTCATCATTATTCAAAAGTTCGAGAAACTTATTAGTGCTAGCGCTCGTCCTGTCGTCTTCTCTGTCTGTGTCCCTGCTATTTTGCGCTAGTCTTTTGAATAATGAAAAAAAGAACGATGGAAACAACAGTGTGCCGTTGTAGTCTTAAGTGTACGAAATTGATTGAAGCCGTAGGTCCAAGGGAATATTTCATAAACGTGGCAGTTGAAGTGCGTGCGCAGTTTTCGAGAATAAATCGCGCTCGTAATATCTGGACAGGTTATAAAAGCTACCCCCGTCGTGCGAAGAATCCCGTCAACCTGCTAGAATGGAACCCAATGCGAATGGAACAGTATTGAGGCTATCTTGGTCGGTACGCAATCGTAACTGAGCGGCCGAATTTACCCCAGATCCTCCTTTTGCATTTCCGCCATGAAATAACCACCACGTGCACACAGTCGTCTTCGGTCATTTCGATCTGCCGCGCTGTCTACGTGTAACGGGAAAACGCGTTGTTACACCTTTGCGACACATCGCCGGAATCAAAGGAACGGAATGGAAACGTGCGGTAATTCTTGCGCACGGGCAACAATGCACGGGCCATTCGTAGAACGGACTAATACCTCCGAAGTTTCAGCTCAAGGTATTCGAAAGGAAAGAAACTTTGCAAATAACGCATGGCGCGGAATTGACAGCACCATTAAATTAAATTATGGGGTTTTACGTGCCAAAACCACTTTCTGATTATGAGGCACGCCGTAGTGGAGGACTCCGGAAATTTTGACCACCTGGGGTTCTTTAACGTGCACCTAAATCTAAGTACACGGGTGTTTTCGCATTACGCCCGCATCGAAATGCGGCCGCGGTGGCCGGGATTCGATCCCGCGGCCTCGTGCTCAGCAGCCCAACACCATAGCCACTGAGCAACCACGGCGGGTTGACAGCACCATCCAAAACCTTGTAACAAACATACGATACTGCATAACTATATATCCAACATGCGAAGCTCTGCGCATTCTTGTTTTTTTTTTCCTTCGGAAGCTTGCTCTTAGGCGTAACACAAAAAAAAAGGGGGGGGGGGGGCTTCACACGTAGAACGTCCCCTTTTTGTGCATTAATCTCCAGCAATGTCCGCTGCAAACGTTTTTTTCCGTGGCATCCAAAGCTACGTTAAGCGGTGCAAGCGTACATTGTGGCAAACGTGCGTAGATTCTTCGTTTTAGGCCAGACCCACGTGGATCCTTTTACACACAGCGCGGCACCCCGAGCCACCTTCAACGACGGGCGTCTATTCTCAATCGTATTACGCATGTATAAAGTGCACCGGGTTACCGGAGTTGAGGACGGCGGTAGCCAATGCTGGTAGCGACATCTTGCGACCCTTTGTCCAACTACAACGCGGTTGCACCGTTCTTGCGTGACGCGAGTGTTTGAGCCCAATCGAATAGCAAAATTCAAAGGACTGATTCGAAATATTAACGATTACGTCGGGATACCGAGGCTTGAAATGAATAGTTAAGCAGAATATGGCAGGTTGCTGCGTTTAGTAGCCCCCGTGTTCTCTCTGGTTTAAACTTTGTGCCACAATATTGAAACTGCAACGTCCCTGCAACGTTTCTACAACGTTTCTACAACGTTTTTACAACGTTTCTACAACGTTTCTACATCGTCACTACATCGTCACTA
Source organism: Dermacentor albipictus (assembly GCF_038994185.2). Taxonomy (NCBI): domain Eukaryota; kingdom Metazoa; phylum Arthropoda; class Arachnida; order Ixodida; family Ixodidae; genus Dermacentor; species Dermacentor albipictus. Next base: position 21,107,138 of record NC_091826.1, read on the forward strand.
CAACGCAGCTGCTCACGCAAGAACGTGTCCGGTAACCTGGTATACCGCAGAGTAGTATCACGTTTACGGATAAGCTAAAATTTAAGGACTTGTGCGTTTTGCCTTAGTACCACGCGTTCTTTGTGCATGCGTCCGCTGTATAACAGCGTGGCATATCCGCAGGTCGCGCATATCCGCAGGCATATCGCGCAAAAGTCCTCGCGTGGCGATTTTTTTTTCTCTGCAGCCAACAGGCTCTCTCTTGGGGTCCTGAGAAGCAGCATAGCTCCAGTTGCGGAGCTGTCACCGCGACCCTGCAGTACACCCGGCTATAACTTCCACGCACTTTGTGACGCACGACAAAGCATTCGCTGACGGAGACACTCATCATTCGCAAAAAAAAAAAGAACGGTGGGGGGTAAGCCATGAAACAATCTTACTGACGCAGGATTTTTAAGGTCGCAGTAACGTGACTTCGCATTTCCTTCGCGAAGCGCAGAAAGACCCGTCGTGCACTATTCTTAGTCATGTTCTGCGCGCGCAGCTATACAGATGACGGCATTTCAAGCATGTTTTTCTCTGCTGTGCTGAGTCACTAACTCTACAGCCTGAGACCGCGTTCCCAGCCCCAGGACCGACGCCATAGCCACAAAGTTATACCGATACATGCAGTCAAAGTATAGATATATTACTAAATCTACAAAAAAAACTACTTTTTCGTACTTATTTTGTCGTCGTCGTTGTCGCCGATAGTAAAGCATTTGACTTTAGGGATTCGGTGGTGACGTGTGCAGGGTGTGGTTCATACTACAGAAACGTATCGCCGACAGCTGAAGGCGCAAATCACATACAGCGCACTCTCAAACGCATAGTTAGGCTTACCAATAAAGACTAACGTTAACAAAAGATCGGGGGAGAACGTGACAAATAAAAAAAGTACAATGATCGAGGCACACTGGAAGATGGAGGCATACGGTGAAATTATAAAGCAGCTCATTTCGACGTCGTACAGTCATGGGTGACGAGCGCACCTTCAGAAGAAAACCAGGCTCGCCGCCGCCATTTATGCAAATTTTGCATTTTTTTATTCTTGCTCGTTTGTTTCCTTCGAACACGTCGACAACGACATATTGTAGTACTTGTAGCTCAATTCTGACCTTTCCGGAGCTGTTGCACGTACTCTTCCTTCTCCTCGTGACGACATTTATAGAGCCAATCGCGTATGGCCCTTGTAATCACGTGGTTACAAGTGCGCTCGTTCCGACCTTTCAACGCGTTCGTCGCCTTTCGCGGGCGCTCATTCTTGTTTCGCTTTCTCTCTTCTGCAATTTACGTCACTACCAAAGTCCTGGTGCGCAGTCGAGCGATGACAAAGGCTTCCCGGCGGGCTCCCCGTAAGGTTTCCCAGCTGTGACAAAACGCCCACATATTCTCGCAAGACCCCACTGTACATTATGTCAGTGCACATCGAACATGGATGCTTTTTCTTGACTTGCAATCTGATGCCGCAAAGATATACATCACGGACATAAACACTGCACATATCATTGCGTCAACGTTCGCGAAGATTGAGATTAAACATTCTAATCTATATCCGTTTCATAGATAGGCATCCGCAACGCAAGTATTGCGGGTAATAAAAAATATCACAGCGCACCTTTCGCTGCATGCCAGGCCGGTTGTTTTTTCATCTGCGCGACCTTTTCTACAGAAGATTCACTTATTATGCCATAATTGTGCAACTTGTCGAGGACGCGAGTTCACGTCAAGTCACACATTGCTCGCGCACGTTTACGCTACAACACACACACACACACACACACACACACACACACACACACACACACACACACACACACACACACACACACACACACACACACACACACACACACACACACAAAGAAGAAGAATGTACCAGTTTAACCGGGTCTTTAGATTGAACTCTACTAGAAATTTATGGAGTGGGGAGCAACCATCCCTGCAGCTGAACAGAGTAAGGCCCCAAACGACGGTATATCTGGCTATCGCTGTAAATGCTTCGCCACTGCAGGAAAAAAAGCTGCCTCATTTTATCTATCTATCTATCTATCTATCTATCTATCTATCTATCTATCTATCTATCTATCTATCTATCTATCTATCTATCTATCTATCTATCTATCTATCTATCTATCTATCTATATATATATATATCACAGACAGACAGACAGACAGACAGACAGACAGACAGACAGACAGACAGACAGACAGACAGACAGACAGACAGACAGACAGACAGACATATAGGCGACGCACTATTTTCGGCCCCGAGTGCGAGCGACGTGCTGTGACCATTGGACGCGGAAAGATGTCACTCCGCTCGTTTGGCTGTAACAGGTTCACATCTCCCATGCATTACGCGTAATATATGCGCTACACTCTTGCGACATAATGGTATCAGACTTAATTTTACACCAAACTACAGGGCGCGCATACATATGTACTTCACCTCACAAGTCGTTTGCAGCATTGCCGAAAGTTTACGATATGTATAGACAGGCAATATCTTTGTGCAGCGGAATATAGCTCAGTCGTGCACGTCTTATATAACGCCAATCCAGCAACCGCTGAGCAGACGATGAGGAGCAGATGAACACATCTCGAGGGGAATGCGGTCTTCCTATTGGCGCTCAGGAGTCCTGCAGCTTCCGCAGTGCTCAAAAAGTTCACGTGCTGCGTGACGCCTGCAGTAGATAGGATGTTCTACATCCACTACCACGGTCGCGAGTGGCGGTGCTGGCTAACACTACCAGGTAGCATGGATGGATGGATGGATATCACGAGCGTCCCCTTTGGAACGGGGCAGTAGGTTGCGCCACCAAGCTCATGCTATTATACTGCCTAATGTCCTACTTAGATTAAAAAGGAAAAAAAAAACAGATGTGCCTCGACGTCAGCGCCGCCTCCCGACTGAGAAGCGTGGCATCGTAGCACACTACTCACCGGGTTAGTTATAGAAGATAGCCATATATACCTCAGGAAGTAGATGGGAAAATGGCACTGTGGTAGCTCAGTTGATAAGAGCACCGCACGCATAACGCGAAGACGCGGGTGCGTATCCCACCTGCGACCAGTTTTTTTGTCAGCCAATTTCATTCTCATTCATCATTTCAAAAATTAAAAATTAGGTTATGCGGTTTACGTGCCAAAACCACGATCTGATCAAACATCATAGCTACTAAGCAACAAAGGCGGGTATTTATCATTTCTTTACTTCAATTAAGAGCTCGAAATAATTTCCTCTGTGCCGTCCTTCGAACGTGTCACTGTTTGTTGGCTTGTTATGGCATGACTAATAAAAATCGTCCCTCTCGGTTTCCCTTGTTCTCCTTGGCGTGTATAAATAGAACCTAATTTTTTTAAGAGAAAAAAATACTCTGTGATTGAATGAATTATAAGTTCTAAGTGGCAACTTCAGAGCGCACGGCAGAACACACGCTGCATGAAACGCCTTCGCACTGCATACGGCTATTCAGATTAAAAAAAAAACGTCGACGATGCTTTATCGGTCGCCAAGTCGAGACAACTCAGACCGCTTCGAAAAAAACCCTCCCCCCACCGAAAGAAAGAAAAAGAACCAGACAGGATACCGCACGTTCCGCGCTTTCAAAGGGGCAGGAAAAAGCAACAGATGGCTCACTTTCCATGAAAATAGGCTCGTGTCCAAGGAGAGACGAAAGCTAGTTTATTTATTACGGCCGACGAACGGGTAACGGAGAGTCGTCGAGGGTCCCGAAACAGTTCTCCTCATCACTATCGCGGTCAAGATCGCGCGTTCACCAAAACAAAAGCAAAAGAAGAAGAAAAAGGAAACGACCGTAGTCGAAGAGTGGGTGACCGGACTGGACTGCGCCAAACAAACAAATGCTTCAACTTGACACGAGCGGCGACGGTGACGGTGACGCTACAGCAGAGAGATACGGATGGACTGGCACGCAAAAAAAAGAAAGAAAAAAAGAGAAAGAAAAGAAAGAAAGGGAGAGATAAGCAAATGCCGTCGTATGGACGGCAACACAAGCCCTGTTGCGAACTGTTGACCTCCCCGCCGAGTTTTGAAGACGGCGACGAGCCAACCGATACGGGCAGTTTAAAAATGGCCACACGACTCCGTATCACGTGAACGGAGGAGGTACGGATGCGCGCGCAAACCGAAACAGCCGTGGAGGATTACGAAAAGCGATAAACATTCGAATCACTCGATATGTATATATATAACCGCGAAATGTTTACTCCTTTTTTTTTTCTTTCTTTTCGTTCCTCTCGCGGCGTTCAAGGTTGAAACGAAGAGGTTTTGTACTAGGCACCCAGCCTGGTACGAACCTATTCGCGCCAACCTTGGAGCCGCGCACTGTCAAACCATATTCCGTACGCCCACTGACTGAGCAGAGGAGAGCAACAGCTATTCTAGTGCCTGTCTTCAACAAATCACATCTCATACAATCCCTGCTTTATCGGACGAGGACTGCAACAAGTCAATTTCGACCAAGTATGTTATGTTATGTGGTTTTACGCGCCAAAACCAGTTTCTGATTACGAGGCACGCCGTTGTGGAGAACTCCGGAAATTTCGAACACCTGGGGTTCTTTAACGTGCACCTAAATCTAAGTACACGGGTGTTTTCGCATTTCGCCCCCATCGAAATGCGGCCGCCGTGGCCGGGATTCGATCCCGCGACATTGGGCTCAGCAGCCCAACACCATAGCCACAATTTCGACCATGTAGTCGCAGGACCTGTACCTAAAAGGAACCGTACACATGCTTAGAAAGTACGTCACGAATATGGAACAGCAGACTCGAAAGAACGAACAACCGGAACAAAAAAAGAACAAACATACACATGTACGGGCAATGACAAGAGGCAACGGAAACTAGTAGTGCGGAATCGAGCCGGCGTCCTATAGCGGTTTCGACCCCTATGCGTCATTTCCGCTACGTCACGGCGGAGAGGGGCGGGGCGACAATAGAAGGTCTCGATCATGCTTTGTCCTGCAGACGTGTTCGCGCGGCAATCGCGTCACGTGGTCCAGTCATTTGTATCTTTGGAAATAAAGCTTAGCAGGGGCGTAAAAAATTACGCCAAATCTCTTCCTCTGACGAAGAAAATAAAACGCTTCCTTGTCGAAACGTTAGTTTTCAAACATCTCTTATTCGACCACCACCACCAATACCACCACCACTACTACTACTGCTACTACTTGTTAGAGCACAGTTTGGTCAATTCGTATCCATTTTCCTGAGTATCTCTGTTTCGTTTAGTAGTAAAGATAGTAGTAGTAGTAGTAGTAGTAGTAGTAGTAGTAGTAGTAGTAGTAGTAGTGTTCATTCGAACATTAAAGGAAAAGGCCACGGCCATCCAACATTCAGCACTTACTCTGGACAGGTCTAACTCTGCTCGGCGAGTAATGTTGGAGCATGTCCAACCAGATCACCAAGGAATCCTATAAGCGATATTCAATGAAAGCCTTTGAGAAAGCATTTTCATTTTTATGCCTACAACGCACAGATAACAAGAGCTAATAGCGGGCTCGCTACCTTGGCATAAGCCCTGCAGGCAAAAATACAAAAAAGACAAACATGTCAGGAGGCGTGTTTTCCACTGGCAGAAGGCGTGTGTTGAACCAATCTGCAGGGACAAAGGAAAAAAAAAAACGAAGTCCACAGTCCAGCATACGTAAGGCTTAACACATTCTGTTGCTAAAAAATCACCAGAGAATGGCGAAGCACCCCCCCCCCTCCCCCTCCTGGTACACCAGAGAGGGCGGGAGCATCACAGCTGTCAGAAATAAAACATTCTGTCATCAGCCACGCCCGCGGAAGTTTACGCTACACGGGCCAGCAAAATTAAAACTAAATTCTGGGGTTTTACTTGACAAAACCACGATCAGATCATGAGGCACGCCGCGTAGTGGGGTACTCCGGAGTAATTTGGACCACCGACAAAGATCTTCGAGATGAGCTCACCCGAACGTAGTATACACACGAGCCGTCGTCTATTTTAAGCGCGGAAATTTCCGCGTTACGTGTGCTTTCTTCTCAAGCCTACCGTCCGAAGAAGACACGCAAGCACCGACGGTACCATTTTAATACGCCGCCGTCCAACGAGAGCTCGCGGAAGGAGTCAAACCTCGATTTAACGAAACACGATTCGAAGAAAATCTCGGTTTAACGTAGGGAACTTTGTGCTCGCCAACGCATATTCGTAGACCGCCTAATAGGTTGAAAAGCTCGAAGCACCCCCGTGCACGCAATGTCTCGCCCGATTTAACCAAGTTGATTTGGGGGAAAATATCGGTACGTCAGGTGACCGACGTCGCCGACTTGTTAAGGCTTGCCACGCACTGTCATCAAGGAATACGGGCTCGCTGTCTACGATTAGTGAGATACATACGCAGGCAAAATAAAAAAAAATGAAATGCGATTTTTGTTTAGCTCACAAGTAAGAACAACGTTACTTGCACGAGTGATGTGATTGTTCGCGATTTAAAGAAACGCTGGATACGACGAAACAATCATTATCGGTCCCATCGACTACATGAAATTGAAGTTTAACTATTATTGCGACTGTTCTCCGCTTGTCTGCTGGTGATTACGCCTTGAAAGGACGCATTTTAATGACGAAACATGCAAACATTTCAAGCCCGTCGTTGTTCGAAATGGCCGCACAAGATGGCGCTACAAGCGTTGCCGCTGCCGTCGAAGTCTCCGGTGTTCCCGTAGTCGGCAAACTGCGACACATTTACTGACAAGCTAAAGCTAAACAACGAAATCTCCTATATAAAAGAAAATGAACAGCCCGTGGTAGATCTAACAAGAAGTGCCCGTATACGACGAGTCAGGCATGAGTATTAAAGTGAAGTAGTTTAGGCAATGTCCGGGCAATGGCTGCTACACAACCGGCAAACGCCTGCCCGTGTCTGTCAAAGTAAAACAGTAAATAACTGCCATCTTCTGACACCTAAAAGCAGATAGCTCTATCAAAATACATTAAAGAGACAAGTGCGCAAGTGAAAGGCCTTGAATGACTCCTATGTATAATATGAACTTTCCAAGTTGAAGTCAGACCAAAAAAAGAAAAAGAAGCGCTATAACTTTGCAACTCCCCTGCAAATCGCGCCCACATTAACAAGAGTTGCAAAACATTCACGCGACTAACGGCATAAGTTTTTCCGAGCCGAGAACCACATTACTGTTTGATTTTATATGCTGTAGTTAACCTACGACATAATGGCTATAATAAATTGACTGATTGATTGATTGAACCATTTCGGGGGATAGTACACACACGAGTCATGTGACGGGCATTCTGCCTGGGCCTACGACCTGTCCGCTGAAAAGTGACATCTTCGAAACTAATCGATCCATAAGTTGTCCCTGATCTTGATTCCTCGCCGAGCATCTTGAAATAGGTTTCAAGGTCTAAGGCGCCGACCACATGGAGCGTTTCTTCTTCTTCCTTTTTTTTTCACGCGTCAATACGCGTCCGGCGTCGTCGAAATTGCAATCGAGTTTCGCAACTGAAAAAAAATATATAATATATATATATACCACTTTGCACAAACGGTCGCTGCAGGTCATGCGATAGCAACGCGTGAGAAACCGGCTACCAAATTTACGAGTTCGAACGACGGCGGTGGCGTCGAGTAGGTTACGTCAGTGTGAGGCACGAAAAAAAAACATACAAACAAAGAGAGAAAGAACGTCTCCCTGTACACCTCGCCGAAGCCCTTGAAAGAGGCAGCAAATGAGTCATCTGATTACGCGAAAGCAATCGCAACACGGCGCATGCCGCAGACGGTCGTCCTGTAATCGACGCCGCCTACAGCGCAACACACTAACAGGCACACACGCACACGCACCGGTGCATGCATTGCCATCTCGCATAGCGCGACAGTGTCAACGTACGGGGACGATGTACACGCGTGTAATTATACCGAGCCGGGAGAGCACGTTGCGCGTGCAATCAATGCCCGTGAACCCGAGGAGGAGGAGAAGGAGGAGGAAGGGGAGAAGGCCCGCCATGGGCGACGTCCGCGGCAGCCCGACCTTGACGGAGCGCGCAGAGATGGAGATTACGCCTCCCCGCACGGGGCACGCAAACAGCCCCGCGAGAGTCTCGCACGACACATGCGCCCCCCCCCCCTCCCCCCCCCCCCAAAAAAAGAAAGACGGGTGCAGTGCTGTTTTGAACGATGCAGTGCACATGGGCGGTCGCTACTTTCACTATACTACGCTTTCACTGAATAATCGTATAAAGGGGACACGTTTTAAAGATGAGTATCCAAGGTTGCAATGTGGGCTTGTTGGTAATGCATCTTCAAGGGGAGTATGGTAGCGCGATTCAAAGACGATTCAAAGAAGACCCTTTGTGTCTTCTCTTGTCCCATCTTTGAATCGCGCTACCGTACTCCCCTTGAAGATGAGTATCGAAGTATGAGATGCAGCACTGGCAAGTCGCAACAACTTTTCCGAGAGCTCCGACAGAGGACACCAGCGAAACGAACCGCGCGACATTCGCAAGTGTGCGGTGTCCGACATCGCGCCGACTAAAGCTGTTGTTTAACAAGAGGCATACCAAACAACCCAAGGGAACGCGCTATTGGCCGATTCCGTTTGTGCTATAGCCTAAACGGTAACTCTTAGCCCCAACCACAAGTAATAAGCTTCCGACGGTTTTTCGTGGCATCGTCTAGAACGTTACGACACTGGGGGTAAGGGGGGGGGGGGGGGGGGGGGGGCGCTCGCTCGACGACGAAGCCTCTACGAGCGCCGCCGAAGTCTCTACTCGTGAAATCCGACCGACACGTCGTCCGAGACTGCACCTGACGCTGGCCGGCGCTGAGGCTGAAACGGACGGACAATCACGCCGTTTACAGCGCTGGCTCCTCGCGATTGGCTGACATTGCTGCAGCATTACAATGATTGTTATTTCCTACTGAGGTAACCACCTTCATTCTATCAATGTTCACGCACGCGGTCGGTATAGAACGGTAGACTGGCGCATACAACTTCGCCGATATATCATAAGAAGACAGCAAAGATATCAAGGACAACACGAGGAAAATTACTTGTACTAATTGAAATAAAGAAATTGTAAATTAATGGAATTGGGAGTGGATGATGAAAAGACAACTTGCTGCAGGTGGGGAACGATCCCACGTCTTTGCATTTCGTGTGCGATACTCTCCCAATTGAGCGATTGAGAATATTACACACACACACACACACACACACACACACACACACACACACACACACACACACACACACACACACACACACACACACACACACACACACACACACACACACACACACACACACACACACATATATATATATATATATATATATATATATATATATATATATATATATATTGCCATTCTTAGACAGCTTCCTAGACTTCCCAAATGCAGCCAGCCATCCATAACAGAGCTGGGCGTTTTATTTCCAATCCAGAGTGGACTGTCGAAGTACATCGTTCAAAATAAGGTGCCACCGAGCAGGTTTGGGACAGTTCTCATACCACATCTGGAATATATAGCCAGTGCTATATACAAAGTCTCACTAGGGTTGAGGATGGGGCGAGTTGGTATTGCATTCTAAAACTGGTACGGCGCAACATAGAAAGGAAGAAACAAGCCGAGCCGGCCAGATGAAAGAACAGGACGCCGACTTCCAACTGGTTTATTGGCAAGTTGCACGACATATACAGCTACAAAAGAGCATCAGGACATGTCGTCACAACACTTCACAAACCGTCACACCAATAGGAGGCTGCACCATCATGAGTCACAGAACGCGCAATTATGTCATGCACGGTTAACCTGATCAAGAAATCTTACTTCCTGTGAAGATAGGCCCAAAGATGGCGCGCAAACACGCGTGCTGCCAGCCCTTGCTATGAGATCAGCTTGAATGATCTCCCGCGTAAGTTGTGATCGGTGCTTTTCCGACACTTCACACCGATAAAATTTGCCTTACACCCAGAATCACGACAGTAAATTCATTAGTCTTCCAGTATAGCTCAGTGCTCATTGCAATCATGTGTTTTTAGCCTTTCATTAAGGCAGCGACCAGTTTGGCCTATATAACTCCTCTCACATGATAGCGGCATTGAATAAACAACATAACAAAGCTTCTTGTGCATGGTCGAAAAGACAGTAGTGCACGGATGGAGCGGATTTACGACGGTACAGAGCCTACGTAACGTATCCAGCGCGGAAAAGACTATTTCCACGTCACCCTTGCGGCCAATCTTTTCTGTGACATGTCCTGGTGCTTTCTTGTGGCTATTGGCTATATATTTCGTGCAGCTTGTCAATAAACCAGTTGGAAGTCAGCCCTCTGTTCTTTCAGCTGGCCGGCTCGGCTTGATTCTTCCTTTTTACATTGCGCTGTACTGCAGTTTTAAGAACACGAAGCCTCGCCGCTTGTTGGGTCTCCGCGTGTCACCTGGAAGACCGTAGCTGACGCACTGCGACTACGGCCCCTTCGCCGTGCTGCATGCAATTAGCGTGACGAATTCGCGCCATGGAGGCCTCGGATCGCGCAAAAGCAAAGCGCGCGCTTCTCGTTGGCAGACAGCGAAAACAAGACGCCGAAAAGAAGCGGTACACACACACAACAACAACACCCGTTTCGGGAGGCGCATGTACGCTCAACGTTGCTCGCCTGTTTCTTCTTGCAAGTCTTATCTTCCCGGCTTCACAGCCACCTGTCCTTGACAAGTTGAGGAGGCAAATGTACGCAGCTACTACTTGGGGTCAAACGGAAAAGAAAGAAAGAAAGAAACGAGAAGAAAGAAAGAAAGAAAGAAAGAAAGAAAGAAAGAAAGAAAGAAAGAAAGAAAGAAAGAAAGAAAGAAAGAAAGAAAGACCCGAGCGTTTGGAGCATCTTATTTGTGTGTTGGTTGAAACTCCGCATCTTATATAGCGTGCAACCATATATAGAAAGATCGTTCTCACGTAGGTGGGATGGCTGGTGCGTGCATTATCATTGACTATAGAAAGAGAGAGAGGGGGGGGAAAGAGCGCGAAGGTTAGACATCGAGGTCGCAACAACCACGATAAATAAGCAGCGCTTCGTTTTGCCTCGTTCTCGAACTCAGCGTTCCCCCACCTTCACATAGACTTTTATTTTCATTTTCTTTACATAACAGGATGACATAAGTAATGCAGAGGGCCAGTAACGTTCCACGGCGGTGACCGGCCGATTTGAATCGAGCATCCCCCCTCCCCCCCCCCCCGCCTCTCCCTCTCCCGTCTGACACAAGCGAGCTCCGGCTTGTTGACGAATACGTGTGTACCTGCTACTATATTTGCGACCTGTCGCAAGATGTCCGCGTCGATCAGTGAGGACCTGACGACGCAGCTACAAGCTCCGACGTACGGACTTGCACGTCTCGTCTCGAGAAGAATTACAACGCAGCCGAGCACCGCAGCGTGACATCTAGAAAAAAACTTAGCGGCCTTGTTGACGGCGGATAAGGTGGGGAACTGTGGACACTATGAAGGATGCGAGGCATCGATACCTGAAGATTCATGAAACGTTCGTGATCGACTCTGCTTCTATCGATTCTGCCGATTCCATCTTTTATCGATTCTGGAGGAAAAACTTTATTTTGAGAAGAAATTTGGGACCTCCCAGGCCCCCTGGGTCCCCGCAGGGCCCCACTGCTCTCAAACGTTCATGTTTAACATGTCCACGACGCTGGCAGCCCGGCTACTTTTGAAGAACGGCAAGGCTTCGAAGCGCCCTTCGCTAAAAAATCCCAGAAAAGCAGCAACATGTACGGAAACAAACGGCCCGATAGAGCGAACGCGTGAACTCAAGTGCAAGAACTGCGACTGGAGAGGTGCGCGTTAAGAGCGAAGACCGACAACGCGAGACGACGTATAGACGTTGCAGCAGAAGTAAAGATTAGCATAAACATGCGCCGATACGGCGTACTTATGGATGACTTCAGGCGAGTCTAAAGCGCGCGCTTAAAAGGAAAACAATCAACGAACGAAGAGTGTAGTGACCCGCGTTGCCTTCTCATCGACAAATCGATCGCGTCGCTGAAATGTGCTTCGAGACGCGGTGAATATATATATATATATATATATATATATATATATATATATATATATATATATATATATATATATATATGTATGGAGGCACTTGCTATACAGTAGAGTTTCGCTGAACGGAAATCGTTTAAATGGCATTGTCGGTTAAACGGAACAACAGCCTCTCTATACCGCGTGGTTTTCGTATTTGGATCATCGTATTTGGTTAGTCGGAATGAAATTTTCACAGCTTACAGTACACGGAACAGAAGGAAGCGCCACAGTATTATCGCTCCCGAAAAAAAAAAAAAGTTTTTTTTTCGGCCCCTGTTATCAACGCAGAAAGTCATCAGTAATTAAGAGCAGTGGCAAAGACCCAAGTAGGCAAAAATTTGATATTTAATGCACAGCCTGCGCAGTCCGCAAAGCTTGGCCGCCCTGACACTATGGGCCCCACAGGCGGCCGATATAAGAACGACCGCAATTTCGGAGACCCCAACAGCGCATCATTCGATAATATTTGACTCCACCAACAGGAGCACGTGTTCATGCAGCCATTGAATCAAGCGTAAGGGCGATGTCCTTGCTTTGACACGTCGCCGGTGCTCCTCCTCTAAATAAGAACTATCGAAGCCTATAGCCTATCCAGAAGTCGCCCACCGCACTCAAACAATGGGGAAAAAAATTTTAATTATGGCGTTTTTACGTGCCAAAACAACTTTCTGATTATGAGGCACGCCGTTGTGAGGACTCCGGAAATTTCGTCCACCTGGGGAACTTAACGTGCGCCTAAATCTTAGTACACGGGTGTTTTCGCATTTCGCCCCCATCGAAATGCGGACAGACTTAGCTGCTACGTTCACTTCTTTATTCTTAGCATGTCTAAAAGAGGGTGCATGACACACAGTGCTGCACATCTGCGCATCTCTCTCAGTAAACCGAACTACTGTCAATCGGAACAATTTATCCGTTCTTCTAACGATCCGTTTATTCGGCTATACTTACAACATATCATTTGTACAAAAACTTCTCCAGTGCCTCCTAGGTCAGCTGATGCAAAAAAATTCAACACTGGGAAGGTTTCTCTCCGCTTTACTATAGATACATTTTGTCATCACCATTGACGACAATCATCTCGCCGACTAGAGGTCTACTCACTCCGCTTTGAATAATAACAACTGGCTTCCTAGGCCCAATATCAGCACTGTTATTCGCTGTACTTCCAAAAATTCGTTGCCGGGTGACCTCGAGGAACCTCGCACAATTAACATAATTAACGCACAACCGTCACATTTCCCTTGCCACTTGTAAATTATTCGTTCATTAGTATTCAGACTGTGTTTCTTAAGTGTCTTCTTTTTCTTCTGTGTGAAAGGTGACAATGTACTGACGACATCGCTGAATTCCAACTTAGAGAACGCGCACTCTCCGCGCCAACCTAACGACAGGATTTGGGCCCGACAAGCCCGCGTGCTTGTCGGGCCTTGCCGACATTAAGCTTAATAATATTTGGGGTTTTACGTGCCAAAACCACTTTCTGATTATGAGGCACGCCGTAGTGGAGGACTCCGGAAATTTTGACCACCTGGGGTTCTTTAACGTGCACCTAAATCTAAGCACACGGGTGTTTTCGCATTTCGCCCCCATCGAAATGCGGCCGCCGTGACCGGGATTCGATCCCGCGACCTCGTGCTCAGCAGCCCAACACCATAGCCACTGAGCAACCACGGCGGGTTACATTAAGCTTCTGTAGTCCTCTCCTGCGCACTTTTTTTTTTTTTCAGGCGGTCGTTCTTTTCAACTCGCCCAAATTTGCCACCTTCCCTGTCTTGTCGCCAAAAAAAAAAAAAAAAGGCAGACACCTTCTTACACGCGAACATCGCACGCCACTCGACTATGGCGACCAACCGCTACTCGGCATTACAAAAGAATGTTCGCCTCCTGCGCTTGCAATGTCGCATGTTTTTCTGTCACCGCGCGCATTCGATCGCTTTCGCGTGCCGATATATCAATGACGCAAATTAGCACGCACGAGCCAGCGTTGTTAGCCCCCGCACCCCCCCCCCCCCTCCCCCTCCCCCTCCCCATCGCGACGGGGAAGTGTACCCACCTCCCACGTCTCCGCAGCGCCCACCCCCAACTCCAGCCCGGCGACCTGCATGCCAGATAGATAGATAGATAGATATATATATATATATATATATATATAGAGAGAGAGAGAGAGAGGAACAGAGGGAGAGAGATAGAGCTTTTATCGCGTCATCATGCGCGCTGCACAAACAGGCGGTCGCGCTCCTCTCAAGGCGAATGGTTGTGTACCGCATACACGCGTGTCGAAGCCGCACCTTTTGCCGCAAGAATAACGTTTGACAGCGCGATTTTGGCCAAACGGATGGCGAAAAACGGCAAGAGGCAAGACAAGCGCTTAATTGTTTCCGTTTGTCGCATGTTTCGCCGTCCTTTGCCGCAAGTTCACGCCGTCCAACATCGTGGATCAACTAGCCTGGTCGCATACCTTATTAGCGCAAGGGCGCGCTTTCTTCTTTTTTTTTTCATCCGAAGCCTGTACCGCCGAATTCCATTTTCATGGAAACTGCGTCATCGCACGACATAGATCGACACAAAACGAGTCGGCGAATACGCGTACGTACATCTGGAAATGCCGACAGACGGCGCGCCGGTAACCAGCTCTGTTCTCTACGAAACTGCGCAACAAAACAGCAAACGCTACACAACTACCCTCACTGCAACAAATCTGCACCTTATGTATAATCGCGCAGACATAAATAGCGTTATAGATATGCCGTTAACATTATTTCTTTTTTCGCAACAACGTCCGAAGACACCGCAAATGACGCGCAAGTGTTTTCGGTACGTCTTTTCTTTAACTTTCTTTTATTTTGAAGTTTTTTTGGGCTAACGAGTTGAAAGTGCGGCTCTTAAACGAGTGCGGCCTTTACTCGACTGCATACGGTACTTGCTGCGCCAACAGCGCGCCAAGCGCGCTTCCATTATCGCAGACCCGCGCTTGCCGCCCAAGATAATGAAAATACAAGGAGCAACCGCCATGCAGGCGGGATTTGTCGCGACGATCCGTGATCGCGTTCGCAGTTTATTCAATCGCTTCGGCGGCGCCCTTTTCGAGTCGCCGCGAGCGCATAGACACCGGGGACAATGAGCGCGCGTACATACTGAGGGCATTGCGCGACTCGCAAAACTGCATACCTGAAGTCAACAAACCGCGGTGGCATATGCACGCACATGCGGATGTCGCCGACGACATCGTTTCGCATCTTCGGCTGCCTCCGATACAGCGTAGCTGCTCTGCCTGTTTCAACGACACCTGAATTTTTTAACTGTATTTTTTACTTGATTATTGTAAATTTGTTTTTGAACGTATGAATCGTAATACCGCTGTCATGTACGTGGGCATTTAGCTATCTTCAAGTGGTGTTACACTGTAAACGAAAATAAACCCACCTGGGAGTTTTTAACAGGTGATGTACCCTAAAACCTCCGCTCCTCAAGTATTTACTCCGATGTATGGGAGCAAAACAGCGCCATTCCCTCGTTTCACTCCGCTGGCTGGCTACGGGAGTATTAGGGCGACATGACGCGATTTTACTCCGCTTAAAAATCTTGTTCTCCCGTGAAACTCCGACAGGGAGTTTTAAAAACTCCCCTCCGCCGAAAGAGCTTGGTCACGTGGCGCTTCCCATGAGGCTGTGCGCCTCGCCAGCGACCGGGCGCATTCGGCGGAGTCGGCAGTGCTCATGGCTGACGGTTTGTTTACATTTGTGAAGTGTCGTTCCGTGACAGCGTTTAGTCAATTCGTTTCCCGTATTTCCTTCCAGAAAGTGTTATAGGCATGCCTGAAGCTCGCTGTTTCTCAGCTTCAAGTACGTTTGCTCTGATCACTTTGCTGACAACGATGAATGCAAGAGCAACGTTTTCAAGTGCGGAAAAAGGCTTAGGTATACCTCGAAGCTGCTCACGGGCTCGTGATGTCGGCTCAGGTTCTGACTGTGTTTTCGTGGTGCGTGACCCTAGCTTGTGTTGTTCAGTACGTGAAATGCGACCTTTATGTCCTTTTGGGTACATGCTGACAACGTCTGGTGTAATGTTTGAAAGGACCGCGTAGCAATGGCAACAGCAGCCACTGTTCGAGCGACGACGTCCGTGCTAGTCGCACATGTATGGCGTACCCCAAGTTCGTTGCGGTGCTGTGTTGCCAGTGAGAAAGATCGGAGTGCAAGCAACTGTTTTTATGTATCTGCGAACGGATATTTTCACCCGAAGAAAAACGGTAGGACATAAGTATGCGTACTGTAAATAAAGCTTCTTATTGAGCGATGTGCATCGAATTGTTATCGCGCATATAGGTTTTGGTCACGTCATTGCTTCCGATATTGCATTAACATTACGCTCTATCCGAGACACTAATTTAGACGCATGCCTGCTCGCTCCGAGTTTAAGCATTCACTCGACAGATCAGCTATGTAGCTCCTTTTCACAACCGAGAGATATTGCTTGGACGCGGAGCAAGTAGTGCGGCGTATAATATGTATGACTGCGCATTTTTCGGTGTTACGCCGGCTGCTGCGGGTCATGCTCACACGTAATAATTTGTTGCTACGCTACCACTATATCGCAAAAATTTAATTTTGCTATGAAGCAGACGCACTTACATTTTTCTTGCTTACTGTAACTAACGCACTACTTTTTGGCCGCGAACGCCGGCAGTGTGCGAAGTCGCTCCAGCACTCAGAATTGCATGCTAATTGTGAAAATTTACGCCATTAACTTTTTTCTCTCACTATTCTGAATTAACAGTTTTGTGTTGATTAACGTATTCTGTTAATATCAGAGAGGCACATCTCGTATGAACGAGCATGGGAGTCGTAATTCTGAAAGAAGCACAGCTGCTCCCTAGGCAGTTTAGAGGCACACAGTATCGTGGCTATATATACTGGCACCGTTGCTTCTTGGGTATCGCGTGTACGTGGGATGTCTTTCAAGTTTCTGCATTGGGCGTTTCTGAAATGTTTATGTATGTCATGATATATGTGCTTTCATTGACTTGTTTCGTCGAATTTGACGCGGTCTCGTGTGCATATTTCGAAATTTGACCAGCAGCCTCTGTATGTAAAGATGTTCGCGCAAACTGACGCGATGCCTCTTTTTATACTCCCGTTGCACCTCAAAAAAACTCCGTCCATTGCAAAGCAAAAAAGAAAGAAAAGATAGAAAAAATACCTCCCATAATTCCACGCGAAAATTCCGCTCGGACGGAGTAAAAATTCTACTCCGATCATACGGAGCATAATAAACTCCGAACCGGGGGGTCGCTAGAGGACAAGCGTTATACTCCCACGTCGGAGTTTTTTCCGTTTACAGTGTACTACCGCTTTACGCCTAAGGGACCCCCAACTGTCGCTGGAAATAAAGATTTGATTGATTGATTGATTGATTGATTGATTGATTGATTGATTGATTGAATTTTGTTGCGCGTTTAAATTGCGACAGTAGCCGCGGCTGCTGCGTCGCGTATCGGCGATGGTATACACGCTTATTGCGGCTTGTCGGGCTCGTGCGAAATGCGAGAGCGCGAGTCGGATCGAGGGAGCGTCGTGTCGAGTTGAGTAAGCGCAACGCCGAGGGGTGGACTGACTCGCTCGAGCCGGACGAAAAGGCTACGTTTACGTGAAAGTCCATTTTTTTTTTTAGCATTTGGCCTCAAGGTACTTTATGTGAGGGACGATGGTTATTGTTTTGAAACGTTGGTTCGAATCGACTTGCGAGGCCGTCGTGTTAATGTGGAAGCGTCGATGCGAGTTCAATCGACCGACCTGCAACAGCTGGGTTGACTCGCTCAGACGCTTGGAAAGATGCGCACATTCGGATCGGGTCGAGTGCGTCGACTTGCCGACTCGACCCAGTCGCGTCGAGTTCATGAAAACGAAGTTCTTAGTTTTATTTACGTGAGGAGGATGTATACATCGGTGTATGAAGCATATATGTTCATATTTATCTAGAGCGGCATAGCATATATAGGTATAGTACTTGTATGTAGGTGTACTCCTCAAAACTTAATACGGCTGCAGGCTCATAACAGATTCTCAAGTCGGCTCTTACTGCCGACTGTAATGTCATGTGTCACATAACATGCTAGCTTGCCATGTTAAACTAGACCCTGTATGTTACTCGCGGTATTCGAAATGCGCTCTCACGGTGTATTTTTGTCGTCTGTGACGACACACAGGTCTAGGTTAAATTAGCATCTCAATTTTCGCCAGAGCTGACGGGAAGAATTTGATTATGCGCCACTTCCATGCAGTTCGGCCACGCACCGCCCCTAAAGAAACACTTGACCAAATTCAATAGCCTTTCTAAAGAAAGTTTACTGATGGCTCTGGAAATTCAGCACGAACTCTTTAGAATATCACATGGCATTATTGTAAAGGCTGACTTTATAACCGGAACGAATAGCGTATATAATTATGTATGAACGATACTTTTCTTTTTTTCGCAATCTTGACGAGGTGCGGTCCTTACACGGGTGCTGAGCCATTTTGGTCTAATTCCGCTGGTCCTGCGCACTACCGTTTATTTCATTGTGAAAAAACAAGAGCAAACGCGCTTATGTTTTCATAATGCATATACTTGTTCACGCAAGACACGCCACGCAGGTGGTGCTACTTCTGTAGTCCTCACGACTGACGCTATCACTGCTGCTCAGACCCGGTTCGGTATAGTGCACTCGCCAATTCAGTCGTCCTCCGTGCCTTGACGTTAGATATGACGACGATGCCCGAAAACCGCGCACGCCACGCGAGCTCAGAATCCAATCCAATCCAATAAGCTGCAGCGATGCTCTCTTCCAATTTTCCCACTCGGCGTCTTACAATTTCTTTTTTCGCATTTCGGGCTGCTAAGCTACATATATAGTTGGGTGTGCAGCTCCTTACACGAGTGCCATGCGGCCCTTAATCGAGTAAATACGATATCTTACGTAATCGCTTATGAGTCAGCTTCTAAAAGAACCGAAGACGGTGCGCCATTATAATGTGCGCAAGGGGGGTCCTTTCACAAGGTTAGACATGCCTCACCAAACATTCCAGCGCAATGACTACTGTGCTTGCGTAGGAGGTTCGGCATTCCGCAACTCCATTCGTGCAACTCGCAGCAAACTGATTAGATAACGACTGCCAGTCTATAAACTCGGCGATAACTTTCACAACAGGGTCCGCGGGTAGAGCAGACAAGTTTATCTTAGCGGTAAAAACGAGGTTTCCCAGGAGTATCCTCATCAGCCTATTTTATGTCCGTTCCAATTACTTCTGTCCGGAGCCAACCGATTCTAACTAGCGCCTGCGAATTTCCCTATTCCATCGCCCCACATAGTCTTCTGCCGTCCTGGACTGGGCTTCCCTTCTCTTGGCACCCATTCTGTAACCTTAATGGTCCACCGGTTATCTAACCTACGCATTACGTGACCTGCCCAGCTCCATTTTTTTCTCTTAGTGTCAATTACAATATCGGCTATGCCCGTTTGCCTCATGAACCACACCGCTCTTTCTGTTTCTCAACATTACGTCTAAGATTTTTCGTTCCATCGCTCTTTGCGCGGTCCTTTATAACGTGTTCTCGCGCTACCTTGTCAGTCTCCAACTTTCTGCCCCATACGCCAGCACCGGTAAAATGCACAGATCATGCTTCCTACGATCATTTCCAGGAGTAAACGCTGCTCCATATTAATAGCTTGACAGAAACCCTGAAAGAAACGTTACATTGGCGGATCACAACAGCGTGTAATTAAAAGAAGTCCACAATATCCTCGATTAATGGCATATACGCAGCAGACCACTCAACGACATTGAAAGCGCTCGCAAGCAACAAAAAAAAAAAAAGGCCGGGGGAGGGGGGGGGGGGGGGGGCTATAACACATAAGGCAAGCGTTGCGCGCTGTTTTAGGTTACACGCCAGGATAAATTAAATTGAGAACGGCTGCGTCAGCGCACCACCGTCCGCAGAGGTGAGAAAATTACCCGTGTTAGAATAACTTCGAACATTGCAGCGCCTCCACAAGGAAGCCATAACGACTTACCAACGACATTGAAAAACAACCAAACAAGCTGTTTGAAACGGGACGTGCCGGTCGGCCTCATGGGACCTCGACCGCCAAATGCAGTAGGAGGACCATCGTGTGGACACCTCCTATGACCCCGCCTTTCAATATAGACAGCGGGTACCAGGCCTTGAACATCAAATCTAGAAGTTGCAGTACAGAATAATATATAGTATTATTGCTCACGGCCAAGGAAGGAAATGTGGCCGGGGTATTCCCAACTGTCTCGCGTTTACGCACCTGCAATGTCCTGTATGGTGGTTCGCAGAATTACTGAAAGAGGGGTATAACCACAAAACAGTGTATTTAGACTTTTTCGCGATAATCAGTTTTTTTTTTCTGAACACAGTGAGACAATTTGGTCTCTGCACATACACAGAATAAAACTTCGAAGTGCGAGAGCACGAAAAATCGCTGGAGTCGAGGCAGAAAGAAAAAAAAAACAGTAAAATTGGATGAAATATCTCTCTAGGCATTGTACTCCCAGCAGCAATGATTTTTTTTTTTTTTGCAGAAAACTATCTCCTTCCGCTTCGCGGTGTCCATTTGCGTGCAAATGTGCACGTCCACATTTGCGGACATGAGTGCTTCATTTAGCAAATTCTGTCGAGAAGTGGTACGGAATAATAAAAAATAAAGGAAACGAGAACTGATCTCCCTTGGTCAATTACCCAACGTTACTACAGTTCCCTTCAGACTGTAGAGCACTACTACACAGGGGCACTTGACTAAAGACACTGCCGTATGCTTGGCGGGCTGCTCAGCGTGTCCCTTGCAGTCAGCAATGGTCGAATGTATCGTTTTCCTTTTCTTTCCTCGTAGTGCCTGCAGCTAATAATTAACTCGTGCATGCGGTTTAACGAGCTTATTAAACTTTTTATGTATGTGTGTGAAAAGGAAAAGAGAAACGCTACATGAACGTCTGCAGAGAAAATTAAAAAAAATATTACTCTGTAATTATATGCTACGACACAACAGAAGAAAATGTACAAAAAGACATCTATAGAGTCTGGGCTTTTCTTTCCAGTGGGGTCCGCTCTTCACCTTGGAATAAAATTACGTAACTCTGACAAATTTACTGGCAGTGTGTACACGCCGTGGTCGTTCTGTGTCTGGACAAGAGGTCAATGGTTCGAATCCCGCAAGCGGCGACCGAATTCATATAGGGGAGGAATGCAAAAACGCCCGTGTGTATATATATACCGCGTTTTTGGTACACGTTAAAGAACCAGTGCAGTTTCGGGACGCTAACTAAAACCAAACAATTTAATTTAAATTGACAGTGTACCACAATTCGTGAGTTAAGTGGCTGTGGTCGAGACCGCTCCATAACGTGGCTCTTTATAGGGCGTGTTCATATCCTGGCCGGCATTGTAGTCAGTCTATACGTTGACAACTAGCGAGACAGCTTCGAGCAGAAGTGATAGAACCGTCTGGAAGACGTTTCTGCGACTTACGCCACCTCGCGCCGACAAGAAAAAAAAATTTAAAAAGATCTGAATAGCCCATATTATCGCTGTATATTTAAACTATTCGCGCGCGCGAAATCATGGGTAAGAAACCAACATATAGCTTACATTAGGTGTGTAAGAAAGCGTGAGTACGTTTTTCCCATTAGCAGACGACCTTCCTTCCCGTCGAGTTCCCAAGCCGTCTGCTCAGACTACATTTTAGCGTGGACAGCAAATTAGCGTGGAGGGAGGAAAGAAAGAAAGAGGAGGAAGCATAGCGAAACGCGATTGAATTCGAAATCTGCTGGGCCAGTGGTGGCCCTACACGCGATCGCACGTCAAAGCGCGCGGTTGGTTTTAGTGTTCCCCCTCTGGAGTCCGAGCCACCGCAGGGCAGCTCAACAAGCACAGCCTCGTATATAGTCGAGATCTCGACGGAAGAGATCACGTGTTGTACCACCACTGTGGCTTCACGGAGCGTTCGCTCGCCAAGGCAGGACGCGTGACGCAATGCTCCCTCCTATATGTTTTTCCTTCCTCCATGCAAATTAACCCTGCACGGATCGTTTATAAGACTTCGACGCCGTCTTCGCGAGAGCGTCTATTTTGCCGGCTTCGTCAGAACTGGAAAATCACTTAAGATGGCCGCTGTAGGCTTAGCTGCCTATCTATACAGCCGCCTTTACGGCGAGTATTGGAACAGACGTCCTTTATATGCGTACGGTGGGCCAACGACACCGCACGCGCCCGGATCGGCGCCACGTCATCGAACAGCGAGAGACATGGCGCGTGTTTTTGAGGATCTCCGCGCAACTGCTACGCTGACCTGCAGCACGTGTTGTAAAGCGGCGGGAGAGAGGGAGGGAGGAAGGGTTTTTCTTTTTTTCTATAAAAAAGAAAGCAAACACAAAATTGTCGAGGCCCGGGTCTATAGTGCCCTGTGGATGCTACGTACGTATATTACACCAGTTTTTTTAGAACTTGCGCCTGCTTGCCGCCGACCTATACAACGTACAGCCACGACACCCGCGTTTCCGGCACGCGTCGAGGGAGGTGCACAGGAAACTGATTACCCTGGCTGGCTGGCTGGGCTGCTGCTGCTGTTGCCGCTATATATACGCGTGTTCATGACCCGGATTTTTTACAGCACGCGGTCGTCGTAAGCTTTCACCTCGACACCTGCTATTCAGCATACGCATTACAGACGCAACGAAATCGAGACACCTCGCCGTATATACACTTTTAATCTGGTTCTGTTACAAGTTCCACTGGAAGTGGAACATTTTAGCAAGCATATTGGAACCTTTGCGGAAGGAGATTGAGAGTGTAGAAACGGTCCGCGGTAACTTGGTCCTTGATGCACGGAACATTACTAGATATATAGAGCCTTAGCCATGGCCGACAATACCATACGCTAATGTCATGCAGTCGTGGTGTTATGATCCCCCTATACGCATTTTCCATGTAGCGCTTTCACTTTGTAATATATGTAACAAGCTTACCGATATATGTTTGTTTCATGCGCGGAATTAAGATGTTCCACGGCGACCTGGCCAACTAACGAGCCTCCGTGTGCTTAGAGCGACCACGAAATGAATTATGTGATGAAGAAACAATAAAGTTTATCGTGCTGTATTATGCCGTACAATGTAATAAGCAACAATGGTTATTAACGCAGGGTATACGCCTGGTCATACGATAACTACTGTCATGCCATAAGAAGATATAGATACAGGGATACCGTGCCGATTACATATGTACGCTATCCATTTTCTTGTTTATTCAGCGCTGCAAGCGGCGCTTGGCCCACGTCATCAGTGGGATCGGTGAGCCGCGAGTGGCGGGTGGTAAGCAAGGAATCGAATAGAGCCGAAAGAAATGGCTACACTGTGCCAAACCATATTACCGTTACTACAGTACATACCACAGTGTAAGCTGCAGTGTACAGTGATACAGAACGGCTAAAGCACTCTTAGTCTTTCGTACGCGCGAAGGGAAGGTCAGGCGGCCATTACTTCTAGCTCCGACAAATCAATATACTTAACTAAATCATTAACATAATTACGTTGACTAACTTTTTTGATTACTGACATTACGGCCACTATTTCAAACTACGCATTATAGCCGGTGAGTTTGCAAAGCGTATCCACTTGGAACGAATTCTCCGGACTGCACCAGTTTCGAGATATTAATTTTCAGTGTCCGACGAAATGCATTGGTGTTCCATTTACCTTTCTTTTTTTTAAAGAAAACGCTGTTTCACTCCTTGAAGCACAAAAGTAAGTCATCTCCAGCCCCTGCGCCATCTACAAACGCTAGGCAGCTCAGATATTCCCCGTTATTCCTGACGCCAAATCATTCGAAGTCCGGCAGCGCCTTAACACATCCTCCAAGCATGCGACCAACATGACTGGAGAGATTGCGCCCCCTTGCCTGACACCATTCTTAATCGGTATTTTACAGCGAAGCTTGCTGTTAGCCTCTCGGTGGTCGGAAGTTTTCGTGCCCACATCCGTTGGCAAGAATGTGGGCCGATCCCGACGTCAGTGCAGGGCAGGAGCAGTGGCTCGTATCGCCGTAAGGGAGAGACTTCGAGAACTCGGCAAAGTGACGCGAAAAGTGCACACAATTCTTTGGAATATCACGCGTACAACATGCAGAACAGCATTCGTTCCAACAAAGAACAAGCGAAAAACAAGCATACGGACCACACAATTGATGACAAGGCGCTCCTGATAACAATGCAAAGCAGGATATACTCTCCCCCGCGTATACGTCTCCTGGTAACGATTACAGCTGCGCAGCTTGCGACGTGGGGAGTGACGTCACTAGCCTTTCGCATATAAAAGAACCAGCCTAGTAAATGATTTCATCGGTGTTGCAGCACCGCTGTGGGTAGACAACGCATAGTTACAGGACTCCGGAGGAGCAGCGTGAATACGAAGAACGGCAAAGAGAAAAAGAAACGGTAACACGATCGGCGGTGGCGTGCTTTCAAAATTACTATTACTCCCATTACTCTAAATTACCATTATTGCCATTCCTCTCAAGTAATAAAGCATTGCATGCATACCCCTCCCAGTAGTTGTAGTGGCGGCTTTCGACAGCTTCGCCGGACATCCACTTTCGCATGGCTGAGATGAGTAAATTTCTTTCATTTTTTTTTCTCTCTTTTTCGTCTTTTTTTCTTCCTTGCGTGTGCGCTACTACATATATAGCCCACATGCGCGAAAATAAACGTCATTTCATAGTTTAGTCATGTTCTCGTCTGTCTCCCCCTTGGTCCCGTGTTTTAATTCAGCTGTTCGAACTCCCGCCCGTGTGTGTTCTTATATGTGTCTTCCTTTTGTGTGTGTTTTACCTTGCGGCAAAGAATATGCCTTGTTCGAACTCATTTTATACAGAGCTACCATCGGAGCACAGGACAGTGTTCGTTATAACCGTGTTTTCGCTGTATTTCGACTACACCGATGGAGAGCCACCGCATATCCGGGCGACTTGGAAAGTCGCATAAAGAGGGATGAAATGAACACGCAAGCAAAAAGAAATTGCCTTATTCACATTTCCGAGTCCGGAGCCAACTCTTTGCTGGCCCATGCACCCTTTTGAGGAAAAGAAGGAAGGAAAGAAATAAACAAAACGAGGCTCAGCACGCTGGGCAATGAGCGTTGAGACATTTGCCGCGACTCCTACATGGATCACGGAGAGAACCACAACGAGCGACCCCCGCACGCCTAAGGGCAGTGTACACGTGGTCGGCCACACATTCATCGGCGTTAAACCTGCGCGTTAGCCCCGTGGCGTTCACAATGTCACATATAGCGCGAGTGCATACGCATGCGCGCACATGGCGGACGTCGTTTGATATGAAAAAAGGTCTTCGCGCAGGCACACGTTACACGATGGCGGTACATATAATAATACGTCGTCCATTTCGCTTCCTCTCGACGCGGCTCGTCACACTTTTCTTTCGTTTGTTCATTTTTTGCCTTCTAACCTTAGCGAACCACGTAAACGTGCCCTTATAGGAAGGTCGTGACTCGAATCTGTGTGCAAAAAAAGAAAACAAAAAAATCGTTTAAAATACAAACACATGCGCACACGCTGTATCACAGTTACACGTGCGTGTTCGATCGCGCCGGAAGCTGTGACGCCACGCGAAGCGATAATTCGCGCAGAAAGCCACACAAATGGGCGACGCGAAATAACAATAAGAGAGAAAGAAACGACTCACGCGCCCACATTGCAGCGAGGATCCGGGAATCGTCCCGAAATTAGTACAACGCATGCCACGGCGGGTGATTGAGCGGGGAGGGACGGACGCGAACTTATAGGTCGTGCGCAGTCACTTCCCCCCCACTCCTCCTTGTTTTCTTTGTTTCTTTGTTTTTAAGTCAGGCCAACTTCACAGATAAGGAAAATCGAGATGATAGCAGCAGAATTTAAAGACTCGAGCGAACATGCAAACGGAGAAGCTGTGCTGCGTTAGCAAGCGATATACGCTCGGGCAGTATTTATAGGCAAGGAAAAGTCACTCCTCATTGCAATGCGACGCATGGCAAACCAGAAAAAAAAACAAAGAAAGGCGCATGAACGAGAGACCGGTGGCGAAGCCGGCCTTAACATTCCCGCTTCGGCAGCGCCGTGACGTCACTATTTCGACAGCGCCTGCCCTAGCTGGTACCTGTTTATCGCCGGAAACTGAACATTTTTACTGCGATAGCAATTATACGGATGCCCCAGGCGAATTTTCGCCGTCGGCGACGCCATGATGTTCTGTGACGGTACCTTAGAAGCGTCCGTCGTATCGCAACGATATTTATGTATCTGTGTGCTATAGATGTTTATCTACGCCGTCACATTTTCGAGAACCCGCCGGACCGAAGGTGTCGTCTCCTTACAACGGTGCCGGAGTTCAGTGATAGCCGATCTGAAGTGCCAAGTGAAGAGAACGATTCGAATTCCTTAGACAACGCGACTTTCTTACGCGCGTGAACTACACCGGGTGTTCCAGCGAACACTTTCAAACATTTAAAAAAATGCTTGTGGCAGATAGCGCAATTCTAGTATTTAAACTGCATAATCGATTACTAACCTGATTCAGTTTCAAATTACCTTACGACACATTGCAATTTACAAATTCTAGCCGGGCAATTCCCAGGGCGGATGCCCACTTGGAACGAATTCTCCGAATGACACCGGTTTCGAGATATTAATTCCCGAACTTTGAGGAGAAAGGCATTGGCATTCCAGTGATACTTTTGCGCTTAAATGCATAAAACGATGTTTTGTTAAGAAAGTAAGTGGAACGACAGTGATTTTTTTTTTACCGCAGGTTTGACGGCGCTTATCTCGTAGGTGGTGTCATCCACAGACTTCTTTTGAAGTGGGCATGCCTTGCAGTCTCAGCCGCTAGAGTTTGTAAATTGCAATATGTGCCATACGGTAATTAGTTAAAAATGTAATTAGCGAATTCTCGCTAGTTAGGCGATTATGCATTTCGATTATTTTTGTGCAAGTGATGTCCGCCTCTTCGAGTAGACCAGCTCATGGACTAAAACACAGCACTACATGCCACAGACAATTTTCTAAAATGTTTTTTTGGAAAGCGTTCGCTGAAGTACCCCGTAGATGCGTACACAGCACTATACGACATTTGCGCCGCGATTTTTAATTTTGTTCGTCCCAAATGGTCACGGGAGTCGCGGTCGAGGTTATTGGCAAACGAGAGCAAATACCAATCCGCTCGAGCATCGAGATGGAAGAAAGGGGAACCGGGGGGGGGGGGGGGGGGGGGGGGTCACCGGCTGCCGAATTCTCGACGTGTCAGCGACTGTACGGTAAACACGCAGCATAAAGAAGCTCGGGGAAGAGCTGCAGGCGTGAGCGCGACGAGAATCTCGGGCAGGTGGCCACGCGTCAGGCACCTCTCTCGACTCACAAGTGGCGCCCCCGTGAATGCGACATAACGGCGCGTCGTGTCGCGTCACTTCTAGCGTGTCGGATCCGTAATGCGCAGGCAAGGCGAATCGCAATAAGCGAGTACTGACACGACAATTTCGCAACTTTCCATGCGGTATGCATACAAATTGTGTTTTAGTTGGACAGCGGCGCATCTGGCACCGAATTCTTGGGTTTGTCACCGCCCACAGATCAGGCCGCTCGCAGCGCTGTGTGTGCGGCAACGGGTCTCGCTTTCATTGCATTTGCTTTTCAATGCGCACTTTTTTTTTTAATTCAAGATACCCCTCCTTCGACACCCCTTATACCTTTATCGAGAGTAGACGCTGCAAGAGAGCTTCGCCGTTTCTTTCGTACCATCACGTTCAGATACAGCAGCATACACCGCAGAACTCTAACGATCGTTTATACAGCCTTGACCCATCACTCAAACTGAGATTATCAGCAAACCTTTCACGACATGACACAACACTGTATGTCGGCTGTGGGTAGGTGTAGCATTCACTAACTGCTACAACTATCGCATTGGAATGGCGGACCCACCGATGTGCGCAAAGTGCAAGTGTGAAGAGGCCATCAGTCATGCTCTGTGCCACTGTTCTCGCTTCGATAACCAACGTGAGACTCTCCAGTGTGCCTTGGATAGACTGGACGATAGGCCATTCACAGAAGCAAAGGCCTGGGGAGCCTGGCCTCACAGTTCATTAACCCAGAAAGCCATTCGAGCGCTTCTCCAGTACCTGAAGGCAATGAAAAGCCCGATGTTCCGGCGATCGAAAACCGTTTGGACAAGACAGGACTACACGCGTCATATTGAGAGCACTTGTGAAGTTATAAGAACATGTGGCTAGCCTCCGTCCTTTTTGTACTCGGCACGGAAAAAAAGTGTCACTCCCAGCAAGACATATCGTTCTATACGCCGTCTCCGAAGAAGCGAACTGCCATTCCATACGTCCCTGGCACAAGTGAGACCATCGCTTGTATCATGCGCAGGAACGACGTGAAAACTGCGCATGCGCCAACTCGCGAACTAAGCAACGTTTTAGTAAACGTAAAAGACAAGTTGGCACAGAAACATTTCCCCGGCGTAGTCTACGTCGCAACGTGCGAGAACTGTGATTACAAGTATATTCCCCGAGACAGGTGACTTCAAGAAATCTGTGAAACAGCATGAGCATATGACGTCAGGAAATGGCACGCGGCCTCAGGTGCCCTTGCTGAATATGTGGGAATCTACAGGCCACAATATTGACTGGGCAAGTGCACGTGTTCTGGCCGAGGAAAGGAAGCTTGCGTCACGCCTGCATCTCGAATCCTTGCACATACAGACCACCGCGCACACGATGAATACAGGAATGGCGAGACACTTCCGACGGTGTACACTCGCTGCTTGCGTCACGTACTGAAACGTACTTAAATACGCTGTGTCTCTGTTATAGATATTGTTGTGAACAAGGCTACCGTACGGGGAGCCGAAACGTCATTAAATTTTCAGTTATCGTAGTCGGGTCTATCGTGGTCTTTTCGCGCTTCTTCAATGTGTATTTTTCGAGGCCAGACGGGCTGCCGTCAAACTTCGAATTTCAATTACGTCACTTTAAGGAAAACCGTTACAAACTAAGACTATATAACAAGGACTATGGGAAAAGTGCGTAGTTGCGCAGGTGAGCGTCACACCTGCGTAATGAAATGTGGTTTCGTTGCTAAGAAGTCCGAAACCGAGGCCGAATGCGCAGATAACCTAACTTCGCCGCAAAGTAGTGCTTTTGGTTAAAAAAAAAAAAGGATCAGGCGCTCGTTTCAATTTTTTTTCTTTTTTCTCGCCTGCGTTCTTGTTATCAGGCAATTAATCACTGTCTCCATATTATTGTGGCGTCAGTGTTTGTAATGTGTTCTTTTTTTCTACCCTTTCTTTTTCCTTTGCGACCTAACCACCTTACATAACCGGGTTCTGTTTAGGCGCATTCAGAAGAATAGCCGCGAGCAGTATGACTCAAACGTACCGGGCAGGCGCGTTATTATCAATGCGCGAACTAAAGGAAAAAAAAAAACGTCACAAAAGGTTCTCGACAAACACGAGAAGAGTGGCGAAAAAAACCCTTAACGCGTCTTCGTTGAACAATGGTTGCGCGTTTCTCGTGCAAATTTAGATCCTCCGAGGAAAGAAGGTGCACTGCCTTCCCCAATACGAAGACTGCTCAGAGGCTGGATTCGCAATGCCTCTACACACTTATCGTGATCGCCACGGAGGTCGCTTGCGTCTATAGGTTTTTAAAGCGAAAGCCTTATTCGCGACCCCCTCACTACTGTACTGGGCCGGTCCCGGAGGCAGTGTGCAATCCGCGGTCGCGTGGGTCAGGTGGTTCGCGTGGTGGGGGGATCTCCGAGTCCTGCCATCTTGCCAGGAGCGTACGTATATAATCGCTATATGCTGCAAAACGCGTTACGACGAACTAAGAAAGAACGGGAACCGGCTGGCCCTGTTTCTGTTAGTCACAATCGTATACGAAACCAACATGCAATGAACACAAAGAAAAGCATAGGATAAATTAATTTTTATTTGACTGAAGATATATCAAAAGATAGAAGGGAATCGAAAGCAGACGACAAGAATCCCACCGGGGGCAAGTTTCTAACTGAACACACACACACACACCATATAAAGGAAAACGTTACGCAAATGTGCCACGCGACGTAACTAACGCACGTGGCTAACAGCTGGTGTCCAAATCCACGCCCCCAGCGGCGGTTCGTTCCCCTCCGAGCGGACAGAAACAGATCTCGAAAGCTATGCGCTTTTTGCCGGCTGCATGCGGCGCCGGAAGTGACTGCGCAGCCGGAAAGACGTCATGGCGGCTATGTTGCGTGAGCGCCATTCGTGAATGTGGGTTTGTTCGGTTCAGAAATGGTGCTCTGAAACACAAGCGAAAAGGTGCAGGTGGTGCCAGTTAAAGTGTGCCGGGCTGCACCCACTCGTTTAATAGGTGAAGAGAAGCTTGGCTGAATCAAATAAACCTTACATTGCAGATGGGGGGGGGGGGGGGGGGCTTGGTACCTTACACGGAGTTACGGGCGTCACGAAGCCGCTGACAGTGGCGGCGACGGCGTCTGCACATGTATTTCACAGGGACCCCCAACAGAACAATATACTACAGCGGACGAAGGCAACAACTATGCGTGTCGCGAAGGAATTCCTGCGAATAAGGTGGCGGCATACGCCGTAACACTCGGCTTCCACTGGAGTAAATGAGAGCAGATCACGAGAAATCGATGAAATCCTTTCCCATTCAGTAATTGACTCACTTCTTTTCTTTCCTCTCTTTCGCTTGTTTGCATTCTTTTTATCCCACTCCGCCATTCTCCTGAACAGAGGCCTAACGAAGACCAAACGAAATAAATTCGCTTTAGCATTCTATAGCCCCGAGCCGCTGTCCCCGAAACAATGTGTAACCACCCGGACGAGATTCGTACTTGTCCAGAGTGTTCATTAGTTTCTTCATACACGAGCACATCTCTGAGCAGCAGAGGTGGGCCTCCCGTACGCCAGAACTCGGTTATCGCCAGTGCTAAGTACACTGACGACGACTGCCAAGAACCCATGGATTTCCAGCACATTCATTATCAGGCGCAAGGACGATGATTAACAACACGAGTATTTCCGCTTGTCCGCTGCATAAAAAGGTCTGTAACTGTAATTAAACTACCTCAGACAACGTTCCCAGAACGCCACGTGAAAAGAGAAAGAAAACTCAAGGCTTTCTTTCTTTCTATCTTTCTTTTAGTATGCGCGCACATGTAGACATGCCTGAAGATCGCTGCCCGAGTTCCTGCAGCTAGCGCTCTCTATAGACGTCGAGCTCAAGGCGAAGCGGGAGACAGTACGAACAACGTAGTCGGTAAAGCTGCCCACCATTCATCCACAGAATGTACGCGCTCGACCTTGATCGGTAACAAGGGCTGCGCGGCCACTTTCCACCGTACATTT
Source organism: Dermacentor albipictus (assembly GCF_038994185.2). Classification (NCBI taxonomy): domain Eukaryota; kingdom Metazoa; phylum Arthropoda; class Arachnida; order Ixodida; family Ixodidae; genus Dermacentor; species Dermacentor albipictus. The sequence continues at coordinate 21,138,740 of NC_091826.1, forward strand.
CACGAGCCCGTCAGACCCGAGGGGGCGCTGCGATCTTTCTGTGGTCGTGACACGAAGCTCGCGGCATTCCCAAACATCAACAACAAACAAACAAACTAAAATAAATAAACATTCAGCAAGCTCTCGATCATCCGGCCCACGACTTCTGCAACCTTACAGAGGCTCCAAACAGAGTCACTAATCACTTTCGGCTGGTAACGCGCATTGCAGTCGAACGCCTTTATGACAAAGTGCTTTGGGGCTTTCGAAATGGTTCGTTGTAGGGGTGACTACGTTGTAAAGGTCGCGCGCCCCTCACAATAGAACCGGGACGCAATTATTCCTTCGTTATACAGGTGATTTCGTTGTCAATGCGTTCGTTGTAGAGACCCTCGACCGTATATGAAAACGCTGCATTCACGAAATCGGCGAGCAAGGACTTGGCAGGCGGTATTCTCGGAACAGTTTGTGTCTATAGCTCAAGCGAGTAAGTGAAAAAGCGAAGAACGATGATGAACGTTGAACATCTCGAAGGGGCAGCGTAATATGGCGAAGACAGAAGGCAGGAACAAACAGGACAGCGCTGTCCTGTGTGTTCCTGCCTTCTGTCTTCTTCATATTGCGCTGCCCCTTCAAGATGTTCAACCCGTACCAACTCGCCCAAATGTCGATCCTTCTACGGATGAACATTGCAACGGCGGCAGGTATTAGTTGCGAAGCAGAAGGAAACGATACATTCATTTTGTTTTTCGCAATCTGCCAACCTACATAGATGCGTCACGACACGTGTTTTACGACACACGCGCCAGGAAACGCGAAAAATGCACGAGCCAATAACAGGAGGGGAAAAAAAAACAAGATGCGAGTAGTCCACGAGGCTGTGGCATTATTTTTAGCGCCGCCGGTGTGTTTTTTCCCGATACCGACGCAATGGGAGAGAGTGCAAGGGAGTTTCCCGAAGGGGTCCTTCATCCAAATAAATTATTTCCTTTTCCGAGCGGCCGAAGAAAAGAAAGAAAGAAACCGAACGAGAAGAAGAAGAGGTAACAAGTACAAGCATATGTCATCGCAGTCGCGGGAACAATGCTGCCACAGCAACGAGCAAACAAATAAAAAAAGAGAGAAAGAAAGAGAGAAAGAAACAAGGCCTTGTGCCACTCAGGCAGCGAAAGTCCGACGCACTTCCAAGATCTCACTCGGGGAGAAGGGGAACGCGTCTAGAGAGAGAGAGGGGGGGGGGGGAACCGCGGAGCGCGAAAGGATCCAATTAACCCTCGGCGAACCCGCGCAGTGCCCCCAACGCCACCTAACGACAAGTTGCGTCACCCCTTCGCAACGGCGGGGGAAATAACCCGCTAGTGGTCGTCCGGTCGGGGAAGCAGTTCTTTATGTCGGGGTGGTGGGAGGGGGGGGGGGTGCTTTTTTGTGTTTCCTTCGTTGATGTTTTTCACCATTCCACGGTCTCTTACGAGGAAAGCCAACTAAGTAAGGAAGGAAGTAGGTAAATAAATAAATACACAGATTGCCGAGTTGTAGGACAAATAAAGTGCAAGGCGAGAAGCCAGCAGTGCCTTGAGCGAGATGGAAAGAGTCAGAACGGAGGCAGAGAGAAAAGATGCAAAAAACAATAGAAAGAAAGAAACTCAAGAGGAAGGTTTAGAAGGTAGGGGCAGAGGGCAGTCGTCAGCACGTGTCAAGACTATGATAAACTGAAATATGTATAAAAGAAGGAGCCGATTACGGCGCACAAGCGATACTGCAAACAGAAAAGTCGTTGCATATACATCGAACACACAAGCGCTGCTAACCCTTTCCCCCCTCCTCCTCCTCCTCGCGGTCTTCGCCGCTGCGGTCCTCGACGTTTTCAAGGAGATATCAACCACTCGCACACGAACACACAGTCCGCACATAGGGCCAGGCCGGAATCAAGCCGACACACGCAGAGCGCAATGTGCCGCTGCCACGGGAACGGCACACCAGGCGCGCGCGCTCCGACACAAAAAAAAAATAGAGAGAAAGAAAGGAAACGATGAGAACTAGAGCGATAAAAAAAAAAAAGCCGCCGAGGGCATAAACACGCCGGCCGACGGCACGTGCCGGCCGAGGAGGGGACCGCCAAACGGAGGAGGGTGGGGGAAATTCAACGGCCTTTACCCGCGAATTGCGTCACCACGACGCAATCCCCAGAAGCGGGGACGCGGCGCCCCTAGGCGCCTTCCCTAGGCGAGCGCCTCCGCGTCCCCGCGGCCCGCGCGCCGATTCCCTAGCCGGATATCCTCTTCAATGAAAATATGCCTTCCACGAACACCCCCTCCAACCGCCGCACGACCCCTCCTCCTCCTCCCAGCGCCGCTGCTCAATCCTGCGCGGCGGCTCCTCCGCTTTTGGAATCCCCTCCTCCTTTCCTACAGCAGTCGGCGATCACACGGCCAGCGTACCAAGAAAGGCCGGCGCACGTAACTGTGGGTCGGGCTGCGCAACCGTTCGGCACGTAATGCCCACTCATAACTTCGGTCACTTAAGGACCCGAAAATAGCTCTCGAACATACCTGACTGCTTTTCAGGCAGATTCCTGTTACCGAACGGCGTCTTACGATCGTCGAAAACCCACTCTTCGTTTTAAATACCCCCTGTGCCAAGTGCTGAAAGCTGCACTTCTGCATGCACGTCGATGCCGCGTCCTGCGTTTAAACGTCTACTCGGGGTACCTGAAACGTAGTTCGCCGATGTTTTTCGTCGCCCGCGACGGGAAAACGGTTGACATGAAAGTGGCCTCGAATCTCGCGAAAGATGACCGAAATATGCTCAAACCACTTCGATAGATTCCCGTTAGCATCAGGCTTTATATATAACGAGAGAATTGGAAGAAATGTAAGGAAAGGAGGTCAAGCAGAAGAAAAAAATACTATATGCTGCCCTACGCTGGTTTCTACAGCTTTTGAAATATATTCAACGTTGCAGAAAACTGCTGTCACTACTCTTGTAAAGAAAGGACTACCAGATATATTCGATACCTCATAAACAGGAAACAGGCTGGCATTTGGCGACCCCATATGCGTCGATGCCTAACGGTATACACGCGACCTCCTCGCCTTACTTAGCATGATTACAGTGAAGGTTCCTAACACGTTCCAAAAATGTGTTTAGTTCAACTACATAACAGTTTCAAGCGTGACAATAGCAAAGATATCTGGCAAAGTGTTGGATTCAAAGAAATGAAGAACGCACGGCATAGTTCTAGGACAAGCAACTGGCTAAGACAGCCAAGCTTCGATGCTAAACAACCACAGATAGCGTACAATTTGTACTCTAGCGGACGAAGGTGCGCCGCAGATGCAGACATGCAAGTTGTAAAACGTTTGGGGGTGAACGACGTTTACAATACGACCATCGATCAGGAACGAGAAACGGAATAACAACGTCATGTCACGCGGGCGCCTTTTAACCAAGGCACAAGAAAAACGAACGCAAACAAGCGCGCTTAGACAAGCTCAATGCTTCCGCCCAGGCTGGATCAATGTCATCCAGGACGTTCCTCGAAAACAACAAGAGCCGCTGACTTTCACCAACCAGAAGTGCTCCGTTATGGCGACGTCTGCGCGAATGCCTGTGCACACTTAACAGACGTGAAGAAAAGGTCGTCTGGAACGGCCGCAACATACCACAACGCAGACGACATCTTAGAAGACGATGTTGACGCGGTTTTATTGTAGTTTACGCGGTTTTATTGTAGTTGTACTTTATTGCATTTCTCTATTGTATGTAGTAGTGTTCTGTCGTTAGAACTTTGCCCTTAGCATCCTGCTGCAACTTAGCAGCTTGGTGACTGGCCGGAAATGGTGATAAAGAATGGATACATATGAATAAACTGGAGCGATTCAAGCTGGTGATGACGATATGCGCATTCCCAGCGGAGCAGGGTCGTGGCCAAAAAGCTAAGCAAAAAGCTACGAAAAAGCTAATTGAGCTTTTTCGTTTTGGTATTGCTTTTTTTTGCATCATTTTTTGGTGTATGTTAATACCTCAGTGCATTTTAAGCTCAGCGCATATGGTAGAGTCACCTTACGCAGCAAGCAAGGAACGTATCTGACCACGCTAAAGTGGGACACTCGGGCCAACCTATAGATACGGAAGGAGCATGTGCGCGGACGCGTTCGGAGTTTCCCAAGCATCCAAACTTGGCGCCGTTGGCGGAAACCCCCGAGGAAGCGTTTACGTCAGCGTTCCCGCACTCCCACGATTGAAACGGTCGTCGGTGTGTACGAGACGCGATACGCGGCTAGAACATACAATCAATCCACCTCGAAAACTATCTGCATTGCATGAGAAGGCCATAAAGCTTTCGTCAGCCAATCAGCAACGAGAGACGCCTACGTGTTGCAGGGGAAGGAAGCTGCGGTAGCCCAATATGCGCTACACTGATCCCCGTCCGTGACGCTTCCATTCAGCAGGCGTAGCGCGGAAGGTGATCAGAGATGGACCAATGAAGCGGCCCCCTTTTCCGGTTCTCTTCCCTGATTGGCTGGCGGGACCCATAGTTTTTCTCCGCACTTCACGGAAGTGGGTGAGACTCAGTATTACAAGCATATAGAAAAAAAAAAGCATGGCGCGCTTAGAAAGCAGGCATGGAGAAACGTGCGGCTTCAAAAAATGAGAGGCCGAGAACCGAGAGGCATTGAGTAACCTCAATGGATATATGACGGCCCTCTCGCCGGACCGCGACTTGGAGGTATACGGACTGCAGCGCCACCTAGGACTATAACGATCGCGATCTACCGACGGGCAGCGTCGTTATCGACGGAAAGGGGCAGACATGTGGCGCTTCGGTCATCCGTAGGATGGCGCGAGTTTAATGTATAATACTGGTACTTATATCTTTATACGGCCACATACGGGGACACTATCTAACGGGAGCCTGATGAGATCCGTCGAAAAACTGTCGATTCTCGAGTTGATCGGATTACCGAAACACGCTGCGCGTTTTCGAGTCGGGGGCGGTGGAGGTAGGGGGGGGGGGGAGGTGATGACACACGGGGAAGCGGTTCGAGGAGGCTATTAAAGCCGAGAAAAATATGGCTGCCGACGCCATTTTTCTTTACGACAAACAGCGAGAGATTAAAGAAGAAGAAGAAAAAAAAACGAGAGAAAGAAAAACGTCGTCGTCAGAAGAGAGAACGATCACCGGAATAGGGTGAGCGCTAAGTCATATATCGCGGCTCGGGGAACGACCGCTCCACGGAAGGGAGGCGCTCCGCGCGCGCCGATGGCAGGGGAAAAAAAAAAAAACGAATCGAGGGCGCCCTTGACACGTGCCGGAATCGATTTTCAAGAGCAACACAGCCGCCGGTCACAACAGTACGCCCACACTCGCTGGAATAAGCTCTCTACTGTGTGTGAGCGCGCTTCCTGCTATAAAACCAACGCACAACTGAAAACAGTCGCGCCGAAAGAGCGGAAGCGCCGAAAAAAGAAACGCGGGAGAGAGCGTACCGCCGAAACCGAACAGCGGGTCGGTGGTGGTGGTGAGCACGCGTTCTCTGACTCGTTATTGCGACACCGCGGGCACATTTTCCTGCCGCACGGCAAAACAACGCGGAATTTCACCGGTTTGCTTCCGGGTATACGCGGGCGTCGGATCTAGAAAGTGTCACGCGCCGCATTTCCAAAGGCCCGCTTAGCCGAACGATGGATGGTTAGGTTTCTATGATAGCATCGTTACTTTGTTGTTGCTTGCGCGTGTTTGAGCGAGTGCGGATGTTTGAGAGAGTGTGTGTGTTTGTTTTATGCGTATGTGCGTTTAGATGTTGGGTCTGTTGAGTTTATTAAGGAGTGAGTGAGTGAGTGAGTGAGTGAGTGAGTGAGTGAGTGAGTGAGTGAGTGAGTGAGTGAGTGAGTGAGTGAGTGAGTGAGTGAGTGAAAGTGTGAGTGAGTTAATGTGTGGGCGAGTGAATGTGTGTGTGAGTGATTGATTGAATGAATGTATGCGCGAGTGAGTGACTGAATGTATGTGTGAGTGATTGAGAGAGTGAGTGATTGATTGATTGAGTGCACATGGAAATGTGCACATATACATGTGCAAACTCCTTCCCGCCTGTAGCGCGGAGTTTAGCGCGAACTGAGGACGCTTCGGTTTGTCAACAGCAATTCACTATAACATTCCTTGTTCCTCCGTGCAGTTCACGGCTGGAACCGCCTGGATTCTGCGGTTACTAACACAGCGTCGCAACCCAAATGGGTTACGTTGTTAGAAGGCGTAACAAACGATACGACAAATGTTTCGCCATCCACATTTTGCCCGATTCTTGGTTTCACGACGCTACGCCGAAGCACACTAATGAGAGAAATAAAGAAGCAGTGGAATTCGCGGCAAAGGCCAGGATACAGAACTCTGAGTGACGGTGCGCTGGGGACTGAAATTGATGTCTCCGTAAACAAGACCGCTATGACGCCGCACTGTACAAACACAGACCCCGTATCGCACAACAAAGTTGTCATCCACCAAAAAGTTATCGCGAACCTATACCAAACACAACCTCACACGAGTTACTCGGAAAGGAATCGCAGTTGGAAAAATTCCGTCCGGTCCGGGAATCGAATCCAGAACCATCGCCTTTTCTGGTGTGCTCATTCTATGCGCAACTGTGCTAACACGGCGAATCGACAAGAGGCAACTGGAATCACGAGTTGCCGGTGTGTCAGTGTGTTCGGCAAGAATTCGTCCTGGCGCGCCAAGACAAATGAAGTGTCCAGTACACGCAGTTACAAGTACACACATTACCAAGCACACACTGCAATAAGGTACGAATTCGACAAGCTATATATACTCATATTGGTACAGTCTACATTACATCGACTTGTCCACAAGAAGCGCCACGTGACACCATGCGCATACGCTATACAGAACAGAGATAGATGGCTGCATCGGAAAGCGACCTTTCGCAAGCGGTGGTCCGACAAAGGATGTTACGTGACAAAATCACAAAACGCATGGGAATGGCTCAATGTACGCGCACACCTCGTAAGCACATCTGCGAGAGGCTGCCGCGTTGGTATACGCCGCTAGAAACTGATCGAGCTTATGCGGAAGCTCTTCGGGAATGACGACTACGGCTCCGCCGCCACCCGCTGCGGTGTTGTAACGTATAATTCGCACATGTAACGTGCACTCCTTCGCAACCACCATCACCGCGCTTATCGTCATATAAGCGCCTCACGCGAAGGCCGCACGTGCGCTGCCATAAATGCACACTACAAAGAGAAAAATATAGGTAGAGCTGCTATCATTAGGGATATTCTTCTCTTGTACCTAGATAGGCTACATACGCGAGTGTAGATAACGTGGAAAGTCGACTCCTTTATATATATATATATATATATATATATATATATATATATATATATATATATATATATATATATATATATATATATATATATATATATATATATATATATATATATATATATACTTGGTGTTGGAAAGTGTAGCTCCGCACGCCTATAGGAGTCCATTCCTTTTTATTGCCGTATAGTGTAGCATGGGAACTACACGTTCTACACTGCGATTTCGACGCCTGTAAGATGAGTTCTCGGGCTTAGTCACATTTTATCGCTTTAGATGGACTACCTTTCGGATGGCTAGATCCCTACACTTGCAACCTTCCGTCGAAACAATAGCACCATAGTTACCGCAAGTAACTTTTGTGTGAAACTGTATAGGCGTTAAGAGACGCTAAAGCGCAATATTTTATGTTCTATATTAGTACATTACGCTTAATTCTGCAACACACACACACACACACACACACACACGCACACACACACACAGAAAGAGAGAGAGCATGTCTCAAATTGTGAGACGAGGCCCAATAATGCAGAAAAAACTTAATACCTTGGAAGACGAGTTCTCGTAGCTGATTCTCTACATAACATCATTGGTTTCAACGAGCGCCTCTACTGGGGTGTAGTTTGTTGTTTTATCGACGAACAAGAACTACACTGCATTCTGGAGGAAAGAAACAGGAGAATTAGCACGTTCAGAATACTTTTCTCGCGCCAAGTTTCCCCCGCCCCTACTCCGGGAAACACAGTGAAATCTGTGACGTAACAATGACGTACCGGCGGTGAGGCTTCGACGCGATATTAAAAAGGATGGCAGTTTCAGCTTCATTTTTCACTAGTAACAACCGAGCCTTTCGCCACAAATGAATGAAAAATGAGGCTTTTAAACAATGCTTTCGGTTCGGTTGATTAAAGGTTAACCTTCCCTATCTTAACGCTTCTGCAACGGCACAACAGTCAATCATTCTGTTGATCAACCAACGCTGCTGTTATTCTACCTTTAACATTGCATGACAGAAGCGGTAATAATAGGTCAAGGGTCAGTCAACGGTAAAAGTGGCTGTCTTGCTAAAACGTTGGGTAGGGTTAACGGTTGTCCATTTGTCACTGCACGTTACGTTAAGTTTAACCAAACCCAAGACTTCTGCAATAGCAAAACAGCCACTCCTGCAGATCATCCTTTAACCTATAACGCTTCTGTAAAGCAACCTTTAACCTAACCTTCACTATCGGAAGCGCTACAGGTGTGGAAGGATTTTTATGGCTAACGTAAAAAATTCAAGTGAAAACGAAAAATATTCGAGACCCGTTTTACGACCACATGTCCTCATCTGAACCAACGCAGCTGGCTCATCCACTGCAGGGATGTGATTGCACTTTCCTACAAGGCTTTTCAGATAACATCACTTAAGATAGCAGATATAATTAGGCATCAATAACAGAAATAGGTTCCCCTGGCTATATCACAATTTGCTGTACGTAATCTTGCGTGCTTCCTATATACCTCAACGTACGGTAGTAGGAATACGGATGCAGGATCCCCGAAAACTCAAGCTCAAATCGGCTAAATAAAGAGGCATAAAATACGCCATCTGGGTTACTCTTCTTTACTGACACAGGAAGAGTGAGTTCAGAATTCAATATGAGTGTGATCTGTTTTTAATTTAACATTAGAACGAGAGACGTCGTTGGGATGACCGTACATGGGTCTTAAAATAGGCTCAATTTCCTCCCTTCACATGAAATGATGCAACATGCTTTCACAACACTAGATTTGCCAGTCCTGAGTGGGTAATATATAAAATGTTCATACAAATGGGCGATGATTATCTTTTAAAAGTATCTAAAATGTTCCAATTTTCGCTATTCTTGCAATCTTGGGATTTTTGGGATTTCATAACGAAATAGATACGTGGTGTAGTTGCATATTTTTTTTTTTTTAGGTTGCGAGAAACCTTTCGATGATTTGTCAGAAATATTCTCCAGCTTCATCGCTTTAGCTAAAACGACAAAAAAAAAACTCATTTCGCGGGGCCAGGCAGGTCAGAGGCAGATTACTCAAAAACCTAAGTTTGGCAATTTTTTCAAAAACATACTGTGAGTGACATAAATTTAACTTCCAGTGAGCCAATAGTGCTCGCTATTTAGGTTTACCTGCATAATTTTGGTAAGGTACGATGGTTTAATTTTAAAATAGTAGGTCTTCCAATCTGCAAGTCGTTAAAACGCTCTTTCCCACCTTTATCGAAATAAGTATATTTTCCAAAAAAATATCCGTGCTATGTTTCGCAAAAAGAAGATAGATTCTACAGAGACATTTTCCGACCTCAAAGAAAAAATTTCGCTCACAACTAAAAATAGTCGTGACCACTCTTAGTCTGTGTTTATCTGAACACACCCAGTGGATGTCCCAAGTCTGCACAAAGGTTGGGTTAAGTTAAAGTGATTTAGCGTCGTTATTTAGTGTTCTCTGTAAACACCCTGCTAATCGACGTGAAGTTAAAGGTTAACATAAGCGTTATAGGTAAGTGTTCACCAACAGTAAGAGTCAATGTCGTAATCTTGCAGTAGGGTAAAACTGAAGTGATACATCGTTCCCTTTCTGCGTGTTCCCAATAAGCCTTAGTTTAATCAACATAAGGTTAAAGGTTACCGTAAGCGTTATAACGTAACGCTATCACAAGCGTTAAAGTCAATTGTCAATCTAACGGCACGAGTGAATGGACGTTCCGATATCACGGAAGCGTTGTGTTAGCCAGGTTAGCTAGGTTAAAGCGATTCAGCGTTATAAGGTTACCGTAAGCGTTATAACGTAACGCTATCACAAGCGTTACAGTCAATTGTCAATCTAACGGCACGAGTGAGTGGACGTTACGATCTTACGTAAGCGTTGTGTTAGCCAGGTTAGCTAGGTTAAAGCGATTCAGCGTTATAAGGTTACCGTAAGCGTTATAACGTAACGTTATCACAAGCGTTACAGTCAATTGTCAATCTAACGGCACGAGTGGGTTGACGTTCCGATCTCACGGAAGCGTTGTGTTAGTTGTGTTAGCTAGGTTAAAGCGATGCGGCGTTGTTATATGCCTAGCGTTCCCTCACAATAACGGCGAAAAAGGGGGGAGGGAGGGAAGGCTGTAACCCTGAGCGACGATGAGCCCATGGCGCTACGCGGTAAACAAGGCAGGCCTGCTGGGCGCCTGCTGCTGCTAGGACGACGGCGAATTGCGTCGAACGAGGCCGGATGTGCGTTCCGGCTCCGAGGGACCTTGACACAGAGACGGCTCGAATCGATACGCCAAACAAACGCACTGGCGGCGGCAGCGGCAGCAGGGAGAGAGGGATACAGAACAGAGGGAAAGGGCGAAAGAGAGACGATAAACACAGCACTGCTTCCTGGTCGACCGCCACCACCACCCCATATGTAACGCTCGACCGTCACCAAAAAAGAAAGAAACGAACAAATAACGCTCGACCGTCACAAACACAAAAAAAGAAACGAACAAAAACAATAACAATGAGAAACGACTGGCGCAAAAGGAAACAAACGAAAACAGTAACAACGAGAAACGACTGGCGCAAGCTTTCTCTTTCTCTCTCTCTATCTCTCTCGCTCTTTTTTCATCGTTAATCGCGGAACTTTATTTTTTTTTTCGGTCGTTTTCACGAAACGCGAGCGTCGCGAAACCTTCCCAATGTAGAAGTAAATAACGCGAAGGCCACAGGGGAAGAGGCGATACATACGCGACGACGACGCCATTTTAAGGGATATATAACTGTAGTTTACGTGTATTGTCTAGCGTGTAAATACGCGTAATGTTTTTTAATTCTTTTTTTTTTAAACTGTCGTGCCATCTCTTATTCTTTGCATATAACTTCTGCCAAGCTGTAGTCACCGCACGTCGAATTTTGATTTCGTATTTGAAATTGCTTATACCCCAATGTATTCTTTCACGTACGCTCAAACAACTCTACAATAATAATAATAATAATAATAATAATAATAATAATAATAATAATAATAATAATAATAATAATAAAGTGGGTGAAATGAAAAATGAAATGCTCGCCAGCCGCGCAGGTGCGTTTAAAGACCATAAAATTTCCAGCAAAAATTACCGTATAGTACAGGTGACTATGGCCATAGCCAGCTGCAAGTATATGCGGCACAGCCGGCCCGAGGCTATGGACTCTGGCCTCGTTACTAAGCTATATATATATATATATATATATATATATATATATATATATATATATATATATATATATATATATATATATATATATATATATATATCTTGTTTATTATGTATTCCACGCTAAATGATCCTTGCTGTTGCCTACTAATTTCTACATATTTGTCTGATATCTGTTGCGCTGGAAAATACCGACATTTGTTTTGTTTTTCTCTTTCTATATCGGTACTGCAATTGTGAAACATGCTTAGTTACCCCTGAGTTTTTCACTGTGTCCCATTGGTATAGGGCGCTGCAGGGACCCAGTCACGCTAGTTCAAGTCTTCCTTCTTTTTTGAACCACCTCCGAAACATCACGTGACGCACGAATAAAGTGATTTTATACAGATTTTCAATATGACCGGGAAACACGCGGCCTAATAACAATTTATTGAGGAAAGCCACTCCTTTTACCATGAGGCGTGAACTCGGTAAGCAAGCCGCGAAAATGTATAGGACTTGTGGCGACGCCATCGTGAACTTCCCGCACCAGCTAACAAGCATGACGTCATACATTTCAAAGAGGTCGTCTGTTTCAGTTTCAGTTTATTCATACACACAGGGCCTGGGTTGAAAGGACTAAATGGAGATGAACTCTGCCTGAGTCCACGCAAAGTGTCTCGAGCGGCCAGTCGCGCGGCAATATTGCGTGGATTCGCGAGCTTATTCTTTCTCGCTCACAAAAAAAAAAGCTTTATTGTAGCACGTATTTCGCAACAGAAAGCTGCATAGGGAGTTTTTCACGTTGCTATACAATTTTCCCATTGACGCTTTTCATATAATTACAATATTTGAGAAGTTAATTGTATGACTAATTACGTTCGTGGCCAAAAAATAATCCGAGTACCTGCAAACGACGGCAAACAACATTGCCTTGGTTCTGTCTAGTCACGTGGCATTCGCATATCTTAAAATCTTAGTGCACGATAGTTGGGACACCCTGCGTGTACATTATTTGGAAACTTAAGCTGCGCTGTAGGGACCAGACACCGAAGTAAAAGAAAACAGGACGGACGCTGTTCTTCTATTTCGGCGTTTCGTCCCCAGCGCAGTTTAAGCTCCCAAATTAAATGTCTTACCAGCTAGCCTCCCCCAACACACTCTCCCTGAATATAACACACTTCTTCAGGCATCCGACTTCATGTTCGATGTGCGAATATACTTTACGCAATCGTTTCCTAAGTAACCTTGCAAGAAATACTAAAGCCCACGCGCGCAATATCACGTGCGGGGGGAGTCGGGCGGATTCCTGATACGCGTCGGACGCCTCGGGGTTAGCGTCACCGCCGCGCCGGCTTCCGTTCAACCTCGGCGCAGATAAGAGAAATAACTCGACCCCCGAGTTTCCTGTCGTTGAGGAGGCAAACGAGGAACGCCAGCCGAACCCATTCGTTCCTCCTCCGCAGTCGTCACGTGTTTTCTTATTGTTATACGTATATTCACAATCCCTCGTTACGCCAACCGTGTAACGCGAACAGACGACACTGTTTTTCGCCGCCGCCGCCGCCGCTACAGAGAACAATGCCAGACACATACCCTTCTTTCTCAGCCAGTACCGTGCAGCGCTGCGGAAGGCTGCGCAGCAGGCGTGAGCCAGTCCGCGAGAGGGCGACGTCGTCGAACACCTGTCAACGAGTCTCCCGCTGAAACTACTGCAGTGAACTTGGACGTTGCGATCGTCCATGCTTATTCATCAGTGTTTAAATTATGTAAACATACGCCATATATCCAAGAGCACATTACTGCAAAAATTTCTGTGAATAATTAACTTTTTGGTTTGTCGGTTGAAAAGTATTTCTTTGCTATTTCTAAGTTGTCATTTCTGGTTTTCATGCATAAATGTATGCGTATATGCATGTGTGTATGTATATATATATATGTATAAATGTGTGTATATATATGCGTCTGTGAATATGTATATATTGACCTTGCCACAAGAATGTACTACGAATATCTTGCCATGTTGCTGCCTGTTCACGGGGAGGTGTAACTAGTCAAGCTGCCGTTATGCAGCTTTTATCCTGCCATCCCTACCACTTTGTATATATCAGTGTACTTATGTGGTAAAAATAAACTTCTTCTTCTTCTTAATTACATACCCGTAATGCAAGCCGTGGCTTGAATTACGGGCGTTGCGATCGTCCATGCTTACTCGCCCGTAATTATATACCCGTAATGCAAGCCGTGGCTTGAACTACGGGTATATATGGTGCCTGTGGCTCCGGGCCATGCTTACTCGCCCGTAATTATATACCCGTAATGGAAGCCGTGGCTTGAATTACGGGTATATATGGTGCTTTTGGCTCCGGGCGTTTCTCGTGGTCTGTATTGATCCGTTATTTTATTGCGATATATTTATTGCTAACACAGTGGGTAGAAGAGGCAGCGAACATCGTATACGTTATGCCTGCCCCGCGCGGCCGATACGCGAATGCGCGGTGTGGCTTTCAAGGCGTTCCTGCTGGTGAGCACGAGGTCGCGAGTTCGAACTCCCGCCCGAGCACTTTCGGGCGAGGGAGGAAACGAAAAAAAAAGAGAGAGAGAAAGAAAAAGCTCACGGACTTAGAATTAGGTGCACGCTGTATAGCACCCAGGCGGCCAAAATTAACCCGGAGACATCGACTGTATATACGATGTCCCTAATAACCCAGTGTGTGCTGGTTCGGGACGCTAAGCCCCTCAATTTAACATGCACACACCTACGCAAAACAAAACAGACTGAATGAATGAAAAAAAAATGAGTGAATGAATAAATAAACTAACGAAAGAAAGGAAGGAAGAAAGGGAAGGAACGGAAGAAACAGTCCCCCGAGTATTCTCAACAAGCTCCGGCGCACCTCTCTTCTTTCCAAAGTGACTTGTCGATCCCGCGAGCTGGCATTAGCCGGCACATGATTTACTCATAACGAGATGAAGGAACAGGAAGTGTTGCTACACTGGCTCTGTCCCACCACTGCTCTCTCTCTCTCTCTCTCTCTCTCTCTCTCTCTCTCTCTCTCTCGTGCATGACCACTTTATACAACAGATCGAGTCGGGCATTCAATAACTCTGCTACACATAACTGTGTCCACAGTTCCATGGTGAACCGGCCCAGAAGAGCGGGAGGTGCGCCCTCTCCCTCCCCCCGCCCCCTTATGCACGGGCCGTTCTCCCCCTCCCCTCCGCGCCAACGAACCGCCGCGATATCTGTGCACGCGGCCCGCGCGCGCGTCGCAACCGGCCGCCGATCGTGTGCAACAACACGCGGCGGCATCCCGCGCATTCATCACCGCCCGAGTCAATGTCAGACAAGGCGGCGAGGAGATCGACGAGGGAGAGAGAGAGAGAGGGTAACGTATGCGACGCTGAAGGCAGCAAAGCATCCCGACCTCTCGAGTAGCGAAGCGGCGAGCGCACAAGAATGAAAAGCGCCGGCGATAAACCCAAAACGCACTCAACGGAAGAGGAAGGAACAACAGACAGAGAGAGAGAGAGAGAGACAAAGCCGCTCGCGCCCGTACCCAAATAAGACGCGCGCAATGCGTCGCTTCGCGATTGTCAGCATCGGTAGCACTGCATGCATGCTCGTTGCCGGCTCCGGACGTTATGCAGAGGCGGTTTTTTTTTTTTGTCCTTTTTTTTTCGGAGTCGCGGCGCGAATCTTCTCGCCCCTCGAGTTGTTTTTCACGTCGGCGGGACGGCTGCACCGGGGCATCGCTCGAAGAACGACGCTTCACGCGATTGCACGGCCGGGACAGGGTCACCGAGAGGAATAGTGCGGCGATAAAGAAGAGCTCGGCGACAAATTGAGGCGCCCCTCTTGCAACGGTTCGGAAAGCGAACCGTTCACGCCTGCGCGTGCTCTCGAGCCATTGGTCAGAATCGGGCTTCCGTCAGCAACAACGCGATCCCGGCCAATGACGAGAATAAATGAATGAAACTTTCATTTGGCCACGTATACGACGTAATCTCGCTTGTAGGCTCCAGCACTGTGCAACGAACAACGTTTTCCTTATAGACCCTTTTCATGCTTACAAACAGGCTTCCCAGAAGACTTCCGGTTAAGCCCGCTGGAACAGCACACGTTACAATAGCCTATAAATTTACAGAACCCTCCAGCTGGCATCAGTTTTGCTGTGAAGTTGGAGCGTTCTATAAGTGAACTTTATTGTTCAGTGCAACAAAAAAAGTCCATACATGAGATCAACACATGCCGCACTTTCTTTATATCTGAACACATCAAGAATATTTGCCTACAGTAAACTATGCGCAAAATACTTCCGTTTTCTTCGCTAATTTGACTGTCAGAAATGCATGACCGGAAGTGTTCTGGGGTCATGAATGCACTGCTGCCACAGCGTGGACAAAAATGGTCTATAAACAGCCGGGTTTGCAAAGATGTTCAGTCTGGCTCGGGTGAGTGGGGTATTCGAGATGAAGAAACGGTTAATCATGCGAAGGGGAAAGTGAACGGTTCGCTTTCCGAACAGTAGTAAGAGAGCGCTCCAACTGAAGAATTCAGTGCACGAGCTCCGGCCACAAAACCGCGGTGTACACATCTGCCCTGTGACACGTAACAACGTGCTGCAAGACATTGCAGTCGAACGCCTTTACAACGAACGCCTCCACAAAGAATTAAGTGACCTGTATAACGAAGGAGTGATTCTGTCCATGGGTTCTATTGTGAGCTGTGCAGTGCGCGACCATTACAACGAAGTTACCTGCATAACGAATGATTTCGGAGGCCCGAAGCATTTCGTTATAAAGGCGTTCGTCTGTATAGTCCCCGAGAGACGCCGGTGTAATGAAAGAAGTTCCAACCGTGACGTGGAAGTCTCCGTTCACTGTATGGGACAGCGGTCAGGTGGGGGAAAGCGGTCAGGTGGTGGACAACCTGGGAGTGCACTGACAAATGTTGTTGCATTGTATGGTTCTAATCTGATGATGTGAAATGTTCTACGCCGTGCTTTGGTTTCACGTTTAAAAAGAAAGAAGAGGAAGAAGAAGCAAGTGGACAAAATTAATTCGGAGCCCTCAACCACAGAGCGTCTGAAAGTATCTACATTGATTTAAGACGGTAAGCGCAAGCACGTCGATCGATCGGTAGTTCAATCAAATATCCATCTAGCATGTTCCCTAGCGCTATATATGAAGCTGTTGTCATAAGGAACACGCTTTAGGTTCGCGGATGTCGCAGGGCTTATATGCGGTATACGCCTGAATAAGTCCTCACCTCAAGACGACGTTTCCTATTAAGGCAAACACTTCCCTGAATAAAAGACTCGCAGCATTTCGAGACTGTTGCTTCGAACTGCGCCAGTGTGTCCGCTGCAAGCTCAATCGTTCTCTCCCAGGTTCCTGTATGCATTGTTCGGACGTGTCAACGCCGCCATTATAAACAGATAGCTTGGAGGGCACTGCTACAAATTACCCGACACGCACAATGATATCGGTCACATTCGATCGAGTACTCTGCAATCCAACATTTTCCGGTTTCCCGCCGAGCGGTCCTGCATATTAATGTGGCGGTCGAGCATTTCTTTACCCTCCGCTATTCATTCCACTACCGCCGTAAGTATACTTGTGGCACCAATTCAATTGTGAGTTTCTCTCTCTCCATCTCTCTCTCTCTCTCTCTCTCTCTCGGGAACGGTTGTCAAAAATGAGGATTACAGAAAAAGAAATATACAGGAACGTCCGGTGCGATGAGTAAGAGTGCATGCATGGTGTGGTAGTTCCTTTTTTGAGCAGGCCGCGCCGCACTTAACAGCGAGGGGGGCGGATTGCAGCGGCAGGTACGTCAGGTAAGAATCGCTACGGTTTGCAAAAAAGATCCTCTCAAGCTCGCCGCCGGCTCAAACAAACAAGGCGACTCTTATCGCCAGAGGTACCGATAAACATTCTGCTCGGCGCTGCTGCAGACGCTCTTTCATCTGTACTTTTTTTTTCTTTCTTTTGCCGCCGTACGGTGTTAACAATTCAAGCTCCCTCTCGAGTCAGGGTGCCACAAGGCCACTGACAAAGCGCCTTTCAATGGGAAGATTCATTTGCCTGTCCTCTCCCATGCAGGGTGTGGTACATGTACCAAACCATATACTTACGCAAGTGCGTAAGTGGGCTTTATCGCCCAATAGACAGCAACTTGGGTCACTGAATATGCGCCCATTATTGGCCAATAATCCGGGCCGGAATGGACACGTGACACTGTGACACCGGTGCAGAAACCTTAAGCGTACTTACATATTATGTCTTACCCGCATATAACTCTCATCGACATACTTCCTTCGACAAGCGTTATATAAGCATCGCCCTCGATCGTCGTTACACAAACAGCCAACTGATACAGCTGGGTGACGAGTTCTGCGCCCAACGTTTGCTGTGCTCGCGTCATCAGCTATATGGACACTATCCTCGCTAACTACCCGCCGTGGTTTCTCAGTGGCTATGTTGTTAGGCTGCTGAGCACGAGGTCGCGCGATCGAATCCCGGCCACGGCGGCCGCATTTCGATGGGGGCAAAATGCGAAAACACCCGTGTACTTAGATTTAGGTGCACGTTAAAGAACCCCAGGTGGTCGAAATTTCCGGAGTCCTCCACTACGGCGTGCCTCATAATCAGAAAGTGGTTTTGGCACGTAAAACCCCATAATTTAATTTTTTATCCTCGCTAACTAAAACAAGCTTCGAGTTATTTAGGCTTCAATCTTGCGTTGGATATGCGCTGGCTTTCTCTTTTTTTTTTTTTTTCGGCGCTGCCCTCCGCCGCACACCACTGCAAACATTTTGGAAGGGTACACGCCGATGATTTTTGAGTCCGACATAACTCCACCGGACTCCCGAGAGACCACACCTTGTAGCTAAAGCGCATCGGTATAGAGGAAGTTGCGCAACCATGCACACGCGCCGGATTCCCTTTTTTTTTTTTCCACTCTGTTGCGAATTTGCATCGCGACCCCGCACATGCGACGGCACGCAGGTGCGGCGAATGAACCGCGCGTCGACCTCCTACTTGTGTTTTAGATTGTATGTGGAAAATAAGTGAAGAGCTTTCTAGAAGCGTCCGGCTACAGCCTTGCATTGACGATCATCCTCGATGGTTTCTATTTTCAATGCTCGTATAGGCGGGCGATTTAAAAGAACGATGGGAGCGGTGACGGCGACCGCACCTTTTGATTCAAGAGACGTGAAGATATTTTAACACGACAAGCAACGTCAAAGTGAAGTTCAGAAGCCCAGACTGGTCCGCTAGTTCGTATGACATTATTTACACACAGCGATGTGTCCCGTCTGCTCCTTTCGCCGTGATGTGTCCCGTCTGCTCCTTTCGCCATACTGTGTCCCGCCTGCTTCTTTCGCCGTGCTGTGTCCCGTCTGCTCCTTTCACTATGCTGTACTTGTCCCGTCTGCTCCTTTCGCCGTACTGTGTCCCGTCTGCTTCTTTCGCCGTGCTGTGTCCCGTCTGCTCCTTTCACCATGCTGTACTTGTCCCGTCTGCTCCTTTCGCCGTACTGTGTCCCGTCTGTTTCTTTCGCCGTGCTGTGTCCCGTCTGCTCCTTTCGCCGTGATGTGTCCCGTCTGCTCCATTCGCCGTGCTGTGTACCGTCTGCTCCTTTCACCATGCTGTACTTGTCCCGTCTGCTCCTTTCGCCGTACTGTGTCTCGTCTGCTCCTTTCACCGTGCTTCGTCCCTTCTGCTTCCTTCGCCGTCCGTATGCTTTCGCGCTACTGTGTAAACAACGCCCAAACTTCGACGCTCTACTCTTAGGTCGCTCTAGGCACGATATACAGACTCGACTCGCGAGTGCTAGCGATTGAACAACAACGCTGCATGGCTACACTGTTCGGATACAAATTAAATCACTGAGGTTTTAACGCCGACACAACGGCTACGAGAGATGGAGGGGGGAGGGACGTTCGAGGTTCATTTCGACCACGTGGGGTTCTTTAACTCGAACTTCGACCTGGGCGCACGAGAGGGTTTTTTTTAGCATACCGCCCCGATCGAGCAATTGGGCCGGCGACCTCATGCTCAAGAAAGCACAACGCGCACAGCGACGCGGCGGCTGGTTCGGACACAACGAGCGCGCTATGTTGTACCACAGCGATGGCCGCAACAGCTCAGTTTTGTTATCTCGAAAGGTATAATCGGGCAGTAGCAGAGATGGTAAGTGCTCTGTTTTTATTAAAATACTCAGAAAAGAAAGGCACGGGAGAATTACTGCTGACCGCGCTGTAACTGTCTAGCCACATATCTGCTGACACGTGAACGGCTGGTCAGCAGTGGCGGAGAGGGTTGAAAGGGAGAGTGGCAAGAGAGAGGATACATATACGAAGAAAACTGTTTGCATAATGTAACAGTGTGGCAAAAACAATCAATACATGAATAAAAGCGACTATGTCAAAAATGACAAAACCACAGTCCACTCGTGCTGTCAGTCCGGCGAAGTATCTCGTCACCAGGGAACCAAAAACCAAAAATGGGCAGCATCGGGCAGCGACCAATCGAACGGCGACCGCGACTAACCGCCGATCGTCGTCGCCATGCAAGCAAACGCTGCGGTCAACAATCTTGGGGCAATACACTCACCCCGAACGGAGCGAGCGAGCGAGAGACGGAGAGCGTCGCTGACATTTTATCGGTCCTCTTTATATATCTACGTTATTTCTTCTCTCTCCGCAAGTATTACTCCCGAGGCGCAGTGCAGTCGCCGCTGTGTTTTCTCGGTGCTTACGACCTCCGCCCCTGCAACTGCCACGCCGCTTCTCTCTCTCTCTTTCTTCCCTTCTCCGACGAAGCAGCAGGCCACAACGCTCTCTCTCCACTTGCCGAATTCGACGAAAAAAAAAAAACCGCGACCGAATCCAAAACCCTTTCGCTTCAACTAAGAGGGCGGGGAGATTCAACCCTTTCCACGCGCCAAGGTCCGCCTCGCCAAAAAGAAAATGCATATCGCCTCTTCGCTCCTCTTCCTCCTCAACCATCTCAAAATACTGCAGTTCAGATGGAGAGCATGAGAGCACCCAGGCCGAGAACGAAGACCACTGTGTGAGCACACACACGCACACACACACGCACGCACGCCATCTCTCGCAACGCTCGTTCTGGATTTTGTTACATTTCGTTTCTTTTCCGCGCTTAACCTCTCTCGTCGTCCCTTTCTCTCGCAACGGTCGGCGGCTATTTCTCCGCTGGCTTCCCTGACAACCAGACATACAAATACGTACAAAGTACACAGCAGCCTTAGCCTGCCGACCTTTCTTTTTTTTTATAACGCTACCCTTCGCCGTCTTCGACGACGAGCGCGGCGCGAATAAACGGTGAGAAGTGGGCGGGAGGAGGAAATGTGGAAAGAGAGAGGTACGGTGGAAAGGGCAAGCGCGCACGCACGCACGGGATGACGCAAATCGAACTGTTTACCACCAGCGCGCAGAGGGGCACGGCCGCGCGCGGCGACGACATTGCGCAAAGGGTGCCCCCCCCCCCCCCCCCCTCCCAACTGCCCTCCTTCGCCCGAGCAAAGACCGCTCCTCTCCTCAAGACCTGGGTACCGGTCGTCCCTAGGCCCAGGCAACGGCCCGCCTTCCTTTACCGCGCCCAGCCGCGCGGGGCTTCCCGGTCACGGAGCTCACCACTACGGGAGCTCGCAGGCCTCGCTTTCTTGCTTGCCCATTCAGCAGCAGGAGCTGCAACCGCCGGCGCCGGCCGTGACCGTGGCCTGCGAGATCGCGGCTGCGCGACCCTCGGAGGCCACGTCGTCAGCACAGAGTTCGTTACTAAAATTACTTAAAGGAAAATCTACGCGATCGTTCAGCTACACCATAGCAATGAGCAGTACATGTAGAATGTTATAGTGCTCGTGGGCTCCAGACGTTTGTTGCTGTGTTTAAACTTCTCTTCCCCGCAACTCCTTTCCCAAAGCAGGTTAAGACGCCATCGCTATCGCAATAAAGATATCCATACCAATCTGTCTAAATTTTCAAGCTATCATGGTTTTCAAAACGCACGAAGGCGATGCGTCTCCGAGTCACGATGTGTCACGTCGCATTCATAATGGAATATTTCCTTTAAGAACGATCAATTTGCAGTGTCCCGCATTCGTTTGAAGCAAGGAGGTCGAAATGTTTTAGCCGAATCCACGAATGTGCCCCGTAAGCTGAAGTAAGCGGACTACGAGATTCGGCGATCAAGCAAATTGTCTTCTCCCGTGGACGTAACTTGAAAATCTAGAACAGCGCAGTCCAAACTTCGCCACGTTTCCGATACACTCGTCCATTTAAGTTCGTGCGTCTCACTTGCGAAGAAATTTAGCCTTTTTTTTTTCGGCGAGTCTGTCGCACGCATACTTTTGCTCAGAGGAGTGCTTCATCATCATCATCATCATCATCATCATCATCATCATCATCATTATCAAAATATCTTATGTGTACAACTGGACGAAGGCCTCTCCCTGCGACCCTGTCCTGCGCCAACCGATTCCAGCTAGCGCCTGCGAATTTCTCAATTTCATCACTCCACCTAGTCTTCTATCGTCCTCGACTGCGCTTCCTTTCACTAAGCACCCATTCCGTAACCCTAACGACGATCCACCGGCTATCTAACCTACACATTACATGACCTGCCAGCTCCATTTCTTTCTTTTAATGTCATTTAAATATCAGCTAGCCCTGTTTGCTCTTTGATCCACACTCCTCTCTTCCTGTCTCTTAACGTCACGCCTAACATTCTTCGTTCCATGGCTCTTTGCGCGGTCCTTAACTTGTTTTCGAGCTCCCTTGTCAGTCTCCAAGTTTCTGCCCCATATGTCAGCACCGGTAGAATGCATTGATTGTACACCTTTCTTTTTAATGATAATGGTAAGCTTCCAGTCAGGATCTGACATGTCTACCGAATGCGCTCCAACCCATTCTTATTCATCTGTAAACTTTCTCCTCATGATCAGGGTCCACTGTGAGTAATAGACCTAGATAAACGTACTCCTTCACGGACTTTAGAGGCTGTCTGGCGATCTCCAACTCTTGTTCACTTGTCCAGCTATTGATCAGTATCTTTGTCTTCTGCATATTAATCTTCAACCTCACTCTTATACTCTCTCTGTTAAGGTCATCAATCATTTGTTGTAACACGTCCCCAGTGTTGCTGAACAGGACAATGTCATCTACAAATCGAAGGTTGCCGAGATATTCGCCGTTGATCCTTACTCCTAAGCCTTCCCCCAGTTTAATAGCTTGAATACTTCTTCCAAGCACGCAGTGAATAGCATTGGAGAGATTATGTCGCTATGTCTGAGCCCTTTATTTATCGGTATTTTCCTACTTTTCTTGCGGAGAATTAAGGTAGCCGTGGAATTTTTGCAGATACCTTTTTAAGATATTTACGTAAGCATCTTGTACTCCTTGATTACGTAATGCCTCTATGACTGCTTGTATCTCGACTGAATCAAATGCCTTTTCTTAATTTATGAAAACCATATAGAGATGCTGATTGTACTCTGTATTTCTCGATTACCTGATTGATGACATGGATGTGATCCATTGTAAAGTATCCCTTCCTGAAATCTGCCTGTTCCCTTGGTTGACTAAAGTCCAGTGTTGCCCTTATTCTATTGGAGAGCATCTTGTTGAATATTTTATATAGTATTGTAAATAAGCCAATGGACTTATAATTTTTCAATTCTTTAACGTCCCCTTTTTGAGGATTAGTATAACGTTGGCATTCTTCCATTATCTGGGACCCTTGAAGTCGATAGACAGTTCGTATAAAGGGCCGCTAGTTTTTCAGGTATTATATCTCTACCACCTTTGATTAAATCGACTGCTAAACCATCTTCCTCTGTCGCTTTTCTTCATTTCATGTCTTGCAAGGCCCTTCTAACTTCTAACCATATATCGCTAGTTATAGAAGGAGCCTCTGTAACCTGTCCATTACTACTTCGAATAGCGGTATCGTGGCTTCTTTGGGTACTGTACAGGTCAGTATAGAATTCTTCCGCTGCTATTACTATATCTTCGAGATTGCTGATGATATTACCCTGCCTATCTTTCAGTGCATACATCTTGGTTTGTTCGATGCCTAGTTTGCTTCTCACTGTTTTCAGGCTGCGTCTATCTTTTACTGCTTCCTCAGTCTTTCTTACGTTATAATTTCGAATACCCCCTTTTTTTCTCTTTTTTTATCATTTGACTGTTCAGCGAATTCTATCTTATCGCTTGAGTTGGACACTTTCATTCATTGCCATTTCTTCATTAGGTCCTTTGTTGCTTGGGAGAGCTTACCTACTGGTTGCCTTGGTGCCTTTACGGTTTCATTCATTGCCTCTATATCATCTTCATCTCTCTGTTCTAAGGCTGCATGTTTGATTGCAAGTACCAGCCTGAAGTTGTCTGCTTTTACCCTTACTGCCTCTAGGTTGACCTATTTCTTCTTGAACAATTTTACTGTCTTCAAATTGAGGTGAATCCTCGCCCTCATTAACATATCATCCCTGCACTTTACCCTACCTGTCAGTTCTACATCCATCACTATGCTGCGATCGGCAGAAAGTATCAAGTCAATTTCACTTCTTGTTTCACCATTATAGGGCTTTTCCAGGTCCACTCTCTGTTGCTACGCTTCCTGAAAAAGGTGTTCATTGTTCGAAGCTTATTCCTTTCTGCGAATTTATACCAGCATCTCTGCTCTGGCGTTCCTAGAATCGACGCCGTAGTTGACAACTGCTTATTCACCAGGCTGCTTTTTTCTCCCTTTTGTACTGAAGTCGCACATGACTACAGTATGCTGAGTTTGCACTTTTCGCATCGCTGATTCAACATCTTCATAAATCTGTTCTATTTCTTCTCCATCGCGACTCGAGGGTGGAGCTTAGGTTTGTGCTACCTTTATTATATACCTCCTATTCATCCTTATTACGAGGACTGCTATCCTGCCATTAATGCAGCAGAGTTGTTACCCGCTATGTCCTTATCGATTAGGAATTCTACTCCGAACTGCTTCTTATCCGGTAGTCCTCTATAGTATAGGACGTGGCTATTTCTCAGCACTGCACAAGCCTCACCAGTTATTCTATAACGTCACTAAGGCCAACGATATCTCAAACAATGCCCGATAGTTCCTCAATGAGTCCTGCTAGGCTATAGCTTCACTCGAAGGGTTCGGGTGTTAAACGTTGCCAGGGTCAGTTTCCATTGGCGGTCTGTCCGGGTCCAGAGGCGGGTCTACCATCGTACTTACAGCTCCCGTAGGCACTATACGAGAAATTTTGTATATGGCTATGGCCGTGTCATACGCTTAACATATGCCTACAGCTGCAGCAGTTCGCCGACGCGCGCCCACACACACACACATCCGTGCTGCGCACATTTTCTGCACGCACATCTGTGTCGAAACACCCGAGTCGCAGTAATCTTTTCTCTTCTTTCCTTTATCTTTTTTCTTTCATTATTTCTCCCGCTACGATTCGCGCGAAATCAATCATACCGAAAACAAACAATTACAACCGCCCACGCAACGTGGATATCATCCGAGATGTCACGAAGGATGGCAAAAAAAAAAAGAAAACAAAGTGCGCTCTGCTGCAAGGAAGTGTCACGTCGTCAGATCTCTCCGCTGTTTCAAGCGTTACAAAACCAGTCTACGATTTCGGTAATCCTTATACATACGTTTGATTCATAAGCCTGGCTTCCCAATTCGGGGACGGCGAAAGACAAACGTCACAGACACATTGTTGCCGGACAATTGGCGAGCGCGAGCTACACTCCGTGGCAATAGATTTGTCAGCGTAGCACTCTGTTCAGACTGTAAATATTCGCTTATATTACGCGAGGAAGTAGTTTCCGACGCGAAAATAGAAGTAACGTTGCTATTACGGGCGCCGACTCTCGCGTTTGGTAACCACCACAAAGTGAAAGAAGAGAAATAAGAAACTGAATATCACATCACTCCAACGGTCGGAAATAATGAAGGAACTTCGTGCGGTTCGATCAACAAAGTACAGAGGTCACGCGGGCGAAATGAGGAAGAATTCCACGCGTAAACTCCTCTTGGAGTTGTCTACGTACGCGTACGTACTGCGCCACTTGCTCATCTCCACGCAGCCCGGTGTCATTTTCGATGTTATGAAACTTTATCCGGCCAGTACAAACGACAGCGCTGTGGCAACACGAACTGGTGAGAACGGCGGCTCCAGGTGCGCTGATGACGTTCCGATCATTACAAGCCGTTATCGCTCTTTAGCGCCTTATCAATCCGCGTCGAACCATTATGAACCGTGATCAACCGTGGACCAGCGGCGGCCGCGCGGGCCCAATCGTGAAAGCGATCTTCAGCGGCGACAGAGTGCGCCGAGGGCTGATAGCTTCGTGTGAGCTGTGTTCATCGCCACTTCGCGTTGAAGACGCACGAGCCCATATCCTGAAAGCAATCTGCGAAAGGGGCAGGGTTTCGGAGTGTGCTGAGAGCTTCGCCCACGCTGCGTTCGCGCAGCTTCGTTCGCGTTGAAGCGTTGAGCACGGAGGTAAAGTCACTCGCTGTTGCGGGCTCTATCTTGAAAGTGATCGTTCTACGTGACGGACGGACGGAGGGAGGGACGGTCGGTTTCTTTTAGTTGGGTAAACATTAAAATGCTTACGCATTTAAAAAAGGTTACGTAATAGGTGGTACTGCTCGTAGTGTGCGAGAGCGTTCACCAGACGCAAGATGGAGAGATCGTGAACGATTGTTACAGAATTGCGACATACGCGGAACACAAAGTGGCGTGCTGCACATGTCAAGAGCATTTTTCTGTCTTGACAAGGAAGTCCACTCTAGGCCCACATAAGCAACGCCCCCCCCCCCCCCCCCCCAACCTCGGTGATAAGATATCTGTCCGCATCTACCTGGCTCTCCGCTAGAAGCCGCTCCGGCGGCGCGGACGCGCGACGAGGGGGTTGAACAGCAGCGCCAGCAAAACGCACAGCGGCGGCGAATCGGCGAACTAGCGACGCAGCGCAACGCGCCGCAGGAGGTTCCAGTGGGGCGCGCGCGAGCAGACGACCTAGGGAACGCGCTCCTAGGGAGCGCAGCTCCCCATGGGAGGTCGTCGAGCAGACGTACACACGCAGCACACACACACAACACAGCGAGGAGAGCGCGAGAAGGAGGAGAGTCTCATGCGTGGACGAATCAGTCACCGATTGCGCATCGTTGAAACGATCGGCGCTCCGTAGGCTCACGCCAGTCGGTGCCCTTGCCACCCTCGCGGAAAGCCAAACGGACGACGCTCTCCCGCCCGGTGTTTATTCCGCGCCCGGTACGCGTCGGCTGATGGTCGCCGTCCCTCTGCGGCTCTCCGTTGAAGCGAGCAACTCTCACGACGCCGCTGCTACTGCTGGCTACCGATCGTCCCTACTCGCCGAGCCCGCCGCCGCTCCAGCACGGGCCTGAATCACCGGGAGACATGGGGCCCGTACACATTCTCGAACAGCCGCACCTGATCTGGGGACGGGAGATGCCTCTCGGAAGGACGCCCCTCTGCCAAGGTTCGTTGCGTTTATGGACTTTGGTATCTCCTCTTCGTGTTTATTAATCGGCCAGAAGTCACCCCCCCCCCCCCCACACCGTGCTCCGCGAACCTCACCTCCTTCCTATTTCATCCATTATCCCTCAACCTCCAACCCAGCGCGCGCAGACATTTTTGTTCTTGTTCGTTTCACGCAGAACACGTTGTTTATGACCGCCCCTGGGGGTTCATCGTGCTGTTTATACCGCGGTTTTCTCGAAAACTCCACGGACTTGTTTTTACGAAGTCTGGGCGCGCGACGAAATCTCGTTTCATTGCAATGCGGCGACTTCGAACAACCAACCGTTCTGCTCTCCCGAAGGACCCCTCCCGGAATTTCTCGGCTCGCCTCGCGAGACCGTCGCGAACTTTGTTTTGCTGCTCCGAGGTTCGGGCCCGGGGAAAGGGGGGGGGGGAGGGGGCGCCAGCCGCGGTTCCGTGGTGTGTGTATGTGTGCGTGTGTGTCGCAACGTGTTGACGAAAAATTTCCGCCGTGCCCTCCCTCTCCTCCGTTCCGGGAGGGAGCCTTCGGTGCT
Organism: Dermacentor albipictus; assembly: GCF_038994185.2. Classification (NCBI taxonomy): domain Eukaryota; kingdom Metazoa; phylum Arthropoda; class Arachnida; order Ixodida; family Ixodidae; genus Dermacentor; species Dermacentor albipictus. The sequence continues at coordinate 21,166,339 of NC_091826.1, forward strand.
GTTAGCACTGGTTTCGACTGCGTCGTCGTTATCGTTCGACGCCTCACTTTAACTCGGACGCCGACCGGGACATAGAAATACAAAGAAACGCTACACAGGCGGGAAACTGCTTGTGCGCGTGTGTTACTGCACGTCGCACCGGATACACGCGCGCAAAGCGGGCAAGCAAGCGCACAGGGTCAATCCGTATTGGCGCGTGCGTTAGCGCAGTGACCCAAGACTGCGCAACGCTGCCGTCGATGCCAGGCTGTTGACAGCGCTCAGTTCGGCTCCGCCCACGACACGTGCGTGATTGCGTTATGGTCGGGAGGGTTCAAACGGGTGACGACGACAACGCGGATTGTCCTGCTTGCCTTTTTATTTTAATCGTCCGCAGCGAGCTGCCTCGCTAACCAAGCGACGGTAATTTTGCCTCCACTCTTTCCTGGCTGTTGAAATCGGCGGCGTTTAAGTTGCCTCTGCGGGCAGTTACACAGCGAATGCGCAACGACATAAGATGTCGAGAACAGACCTGCTAAACCGCAACGACAGTTTAAAAAAAAAAAACGCAGGGGGGGGGGGGGGGGGAGGTGAGCTTGCTAGATAGGAGCTTGAAAGCTCCCGCTCTTAAGTGGAATCCGGACGCGTTACGAATGCCAAGGTCTGCGACGGAATTGCGAAAGAAAGAAAAAGAGGCCTTGCGACACTGTAGCACAACGGCGGTAAATACGATAGCCCGCGGATTCTGTCTTTTTTTTTTCTTTATCGATTGCGCGACTGCCCAACTGGACAGCTCACTCCGAGAAACCGGGAGGGGTGTTGGACACCGCCAACGACGCGTAAGCTCTCTTGCAGGGCGCTGTGACTCTTCGCTGAATCACTATCGACGGCTCACCGTAAAAACTTATTCACCACCGCGTCGAATCGATTCGGTGGCGCGGACCGCTCCTCTCTCTCTCTCTCTCGCTCTCTGTTTTTCTAGATGAGTCGACTGGACCGGGCGCGCTGAGGCGATTTGGGAGATTCCAGGGACAGATCTTTCGTCACGTCGCGGTTCTCGTTTGCGAAACGTTTCTTTCTTTCCCAGCGCGCCCGCGAAGATGGGGAGGAGAGATGAGAGCAGAGCCTGTAGGGTTCGCCAGCGCCATCTGTTTACCACGAAAAAGAAAAAAAAAAAAACTAACTCGTTTACGCAGGGCTTCATATCGCGCCTTCTTGCCACTCTGCTTGTTCGCGATCATTACACGAAGGGCGAATTTTTTTTTTTCTTTCCCTACTACAGTCAAAACAATCCGTTTCAAACAAAGCGCTGCCGCAATAGGAAGGTGGGTTCCGACACTTGTTTACGACGAACTCCGGGGGCACGTCGAAGTTGCTTTTTATTTGTATTGCGCAATCCCTGGCCGACGCTTATTTCTTTAACTTCCCCATGAGAGAACGCCGGATTGCGCTTCGGGCAGCGCAAAAAAAAAAAAAAGGAAGAAAACCTCCGACGCCGATCAATCCATCGAATATCATTCGAGGCCGCCGTTGTGCGGGGGCGGCGGGCTCCCACCACGATGACGAAATGCTTTTGTTCGCTGCAGGCGCGCTCAGTGCATAAATAGCAGACGGGCGGCACAGCGCGGCTTGTTTACAGTTTCGCTCCGTAACACGGCCGCGCACGAAAAGGAAAGAACGCAGCGACGCAACGATTGTTCTTGCGTTTGTTTGTTTTGTTCGTTTTTCGCGTTTCCGACAGGGGCGCGCGGGCCCCCCTTGCGCAAGAACGCGTCAACGCCGCAATAATAAGATATTCGTCACCGGAGGCGCGCGTTCCGGTTGACACGTCAGGCGAGCGCCGCCGCCGGTTCGGCGTATTTTACCACCGACCCACCGTCGTTTTTCCCGGTACACGACGCGCCACGGCGCACACCTCGTCATCAACCAACCCGCCCGCTCGCTCCGACTAAAACCACAAGCACGCGACCCGGGCCGGTTATTCACACTGTGAAAAAAGACGAATCAGCACCCCCTGCAAAACGTCGCAAAGGTTGGCGCGGCGGGCGGGGTTGAGGAGAGGGACACACAAGAGGGGGACGCGAAGCGATGACCGATCAAAATAAACGAAGGTCGCCAGAGCGACGCGGAGGAGGAGGGAGGGAGAGAGGGAGGGAAGGAAGGCTTCTTCTCGCGAGCCAGCGTTGCGTCGTCTTGCCTAGGCGCCGGCACCGGACGTTATTTTGCGCCGCTCGCTCTTCCGAGAATCCGCGGCGCCGACGCACGCACGCAAGCCTAGGAGCCACACGCTCGCGCAGAACGGCGGTAAAAAGGAGCGGCGCCGGCGGCGGCGGCTTGTGTGTGTGACTCAATCGGTCGCGAACTTGCTGCGGCAGGCGCGCCTGCGGAAATCGCGCGTCGATTTCGCCCGGTTTCGCGTCCGCCGCGCAATGAGGCGAAAGAGCGCGCCGAGAGGGATCGCCACGGTATGATGATGATGATGATCGGCCACCGCAGTGGCGGCGGTCCAATCGGGCTACTGGAGTCCCAGCAGGCAGCGGGAGTTACGAGTGATAAAAGTGGCGGCTTTTACAACGAGACAGCGCGAGCTCGCCCCAAAAGCGCACCCGTCATCAGCCCGATACGAGGCAGGGAGGCAAGGCGGGCGATTACGTCACGCGCTCTATTCGCACGACTAAGCACTTGCGCGGCTTGTGCGCTCGCGGGGAAGAAATGTCAGAGGCTGCGACGACGAACGTTCGAAGCGCGGGGGTGAATGACGTCATGCCAAGAAGGTTTCGCGCCCTCTTAGCGACGAAAGGGGAATGCAAACGCCAGCGGAGAGGACGAAGGAGAGAGAAAGATTTGCGATTAATAAGTTCGCGCACCGGAGTCCGTTATCGTCATAACGCGCGCGCGCGCCCACAGCTCGACACTGCGCATAGAAATATAAAAAGGCGCCGGAGGTCAACGCTTCTTCCGCACATCTGGGGTTCGCACGGATCGCTAGCGGTCCAGGACCTTTGCGTGCGTGGGGACGTCTTTCTCGGCAGTTGGTGGGGGTGCGAGGTGAGGGACCGCACTCGCTCGGGTGACGTCCGCCTCCCCAAGCTGAAATTCCACATTGAGCGCGTCCGCGCGTGCCTTCGGAGCTGTTGCGGATCGCCGACGCGCAAGGAGACCTTCGCCGAACACACACGGGCGAGAACGGCCGGCGACGACACTGCTCATGGGTAGGCAAGAGCTCAGAATTCTCGCCGCGATGTTATATATTCTCTTTTGTTTTTTAACGAAAACCACCACGATGTAACGGTTCTTCCTGATTACATTTAACGCGAGAAAGAATCGAGCTTCAGAAGAACTTCACATTGGCCTAGTTCGTACTTACTGCATATCATAGTGACCGCAACTAAGACGGGGACAGAGGGAGAAAACACATAAACAGCACGGGCGAGCGAGAAAGAATCGAGCTATCGCGCCAGCAGGTCTTTCCGCAGGCACGCCGATATTGCACGGCAAGGCGCCAGGCGTGAGCAATGCAGCTACGGAGGCACTTCCCTGTTCACCGATAACGCAGGCCTTGCACACGCCTCGAGCTGCGTTGCGACGCGGTGATGTAATGGGAGTCTCTTCCAGTGGGAAGGGGAATTACCGCGCGGCTGCCGGGAATCCGTGACGGCGGGCCCGTTTCGGTTTCCTTTTTT